>NC_056730.1:251946704-252246704 GCF_019279795.1 Protopterus annectens | reverse complement strand
ACAAAAGAAGAAAAAATGCCAGATATGCCCATAGCTGAGCTACAGTTTAACAGAGTAAGTACATGTGCCCGTAGATGAGCAGTGGTTTAACTGGTGCAAAATGAGTGCCCGTAGCTGAGCAGTGGTTTAACATGCTAAATCTATGTGCCCCTAACTGAGCTAAGCGTAATATGCGTGCCTATGGCCAAATGAGGCTTAAAGCAGCGTACCCACAAACAAGCTAACCGACGGGCAACGTTGAGCAAGCCGTATCAAAACTGCCTTTACACAGACACACCCCTCAGCATGTCTAGACAATCATGAAAAATAAAAAGCAGTGGCCAGGCTCGAACCCAGGATACTATACACCATAGTCAAGGTACAGAACCACTAAGCCATGACAGCAGTACCTGTAAATGCAATAATAGCTAATATATAGGAATGAATACAAACTAGAGCATGACAATGCAGGTTTACTGAAGTTGATACAATTCCAAAATGGCCAATCACAGATATGTGCGAGAAAAAAGGACTATATAAGCCCCATAGGCGGGAATACACAGCATAAACGATTGTAGAACTGACCTGCAGGCAGAATGACAGGAGTAGGAGAGGGTAGTCGCTTTCGAGCACAGAGGTGGGGTGTTGAGGAGTCCAGGTACATGGTCTGGCTCCTAGTCCATAATCATGAGGCCCAACTCATGCAGGGCCAGGTCCTCTGGGGAGCATACAGGGCTGAGGCGTGGGACTGGTTGGCTCATGATCTCACCAGTGCCACAGGGATTCCAAGGACTGGTGAGCAGGTCCGTCACCACCATGCGGACCTGAAGAGACGCAAGCAGGACCAACTGAACCTTTGGATCCAGGAGGCCCAGCAAACACCCAACGCCCCACTACTGAGTAAGTAACATTTAATTATGTATGTAAGAAATTAAACTAGCTGATATTATGGAGATGTGTATTCCAATATTACTTCATTTATATTACAGCTGCAGGTGTCCGTTCTGTGAACCGCAGAGCCTATGGCGATAGGCTGGTGCGGTTGCGCCACCAGGCAGGTCAGTAATCCACTACCAGTAACTGTAAAGAAATATAAAAGTATGACAGTCAGCAAAAGAGTGCAGTGTAGTCAGTAAGGAATAAAATCTGCAAGTAACAGTGTGAAAGTGTATGCAAGTATTGCTTGATTACAAGAGTTTTCAGCCTGTAAGTTTAACCTAAACATGAAACTGTCCGACATATATTCTGAAATAAAATGCCCTGCCTGTAAGAAAATAGTACACAACCTGCAGCAGGCTGAAAAGTATAGCTGCAGAAGATGATGAAATCACATGTGTGAAATATATCCCTGTGGAAATACTGAAACATGACAGAAGTGAGACTGCTGGAAAGGATTGTAATAACTACTGTTAAAACATGTCAGTAAAGCCTAGAAGTACCATCCTGAATAGTAAAATGAAAGCAAGTGAGAGAGTGTGAGAAAGTGCCATGAATCCAGCAATACAGTAGTAATAACCCCTGAATAAAGTATACTGCAGTCAAGACAGAATGAAATGCATGTGAGATTCAAAACCAAACAGCAAAATCTGTTCAAAGTGTTGCTGCATCTGGAATGTGTATCCCAAAATCAGGATATGTTGCTCTCAGTCTGCAATATGCAGATAGGATGTTTGTCTGATATACCAAACATCCACACTTGTCTACAACTATATAAAGCAAATGTAGCCCTGATGTAGCTGAACAAAGCTAGATATGAATGTGTATGAAGAACCATAAAATGTATATTGATGTTGCATTAACAGTCCTATCACCAATTTAAATAGTTATCATATAGGAAACTGTAGTTAGAACAGTAGTGTGTATATAACTGTAGCTATTAGAAATGTACAGCATATGTATTGTTATTCGAAGGTGTTAATATTACTTTGTTCACCCCACCCTATAACCACATATAACTCATTCCACGTGAAAATGGTATGTGCAATCACAATTAACACCCCTGGACGTTTGTCCTGTTGGGTCATATATATTTGCATGTCTGTTGATGCATCTGCCCTGTTCATACATCCACACCTGATGGCCTGTTGCCATCAATTAACCCTGCATGTTGTTGGACTGTGTATTTCTGTTCAAATTATGCATATGTTATGCACACTGTTCAATGGTGTGAATATCTGGGTGTTTGGTTAATGGGAATACTAATGCATGCTGTTACAACTAATTGTGAATGGTATTATATGTCACTAACCCAAACTGTCATGACATAATGCAAAACATAGTACGACAGGGAAGGCGGGTTCCAGCGGACCCACCTCTCCCACCTCAGCTGGCGAGTGCACCTGGCACTAGTGCCGAGTCCGACCCTCCTCCGGTGGCCCTGTGCCACCTGGGGTAGAAGCACTGCAGGATGGGGCTCGCCCCTCTGCAAGTGTGGCCAGAGGAGGACCACCACTCACCCTCCGTGGCGTCCGGACTGTGGTGCGTAGGGAGATTCGGGACTCTGTTCGAGCCCCTATGCCAGCTCGAGGCATGGGTGGCGCAACTAACGGGCATGCCTGTTGCCCGCCTACACAGCCCCAGCACAGCCCCATCCTGGGCAGTGAAGGAACAGTGGCAACTGCCTATGGGTGGGGATATCAGTTCCACTGTTGCCATCTGTGGGCTCATGGGCTCTGGATATCCATACCTCCATCCCGTCAATTGTGTAACCCCCACATGTGTCATACACCGCCCCTGTATGCGTCTTGTTTGTCTTGTCTGTTTACCTACCCAACCTACCTCCCCAGCTGTACCGACTTCCTTCACCTGACATACCACTCTCACCTGAAAAAAAAAAAAGGGCACTCTGTACCCACAAAAAAATTACGCCCCATACATAGCTGCCCATTCCACACATGTCTACTGGACATGGAACCTATCAATTACAATTGGCTGTACAAGTATTATTGTTGTCCTGACACCTCTCTCAGGGGTGGAAGGTTTCAAATGTCACACCAAATTACATACATATGCACAGCTGTTGCTGATGAAGAAATGGGCAGCTATGGGCCTTACCTACATCCCTCCTGCACATCCCAAGCTTGTTTCCCTACTGTCTTACCCTCTTTGTGACCCCTTTTTCACCACTTTCCTGTCTCCCCATTTTCTTTTCTTTCAAAGAAAATAGCGCGGGTGTGCGCAAGAGTAAGCATGTTTAAGCGGTTGTAAGCGGGTGTGCGTGGAGCTAACCGCCAGTGCGCATGCGTGAGCTCCGTGCAAAAAAGTGCTAACCGGGTTACAACTGCTTAAAAGTGCCTTAGTCACTTTGATTGACAGGTCCTGTACTCAGCTCAAAAGCAAAATAAAATCCCACTGTGAGTCCCGAACCCAGGACCTTGGAAACAGTAGTCTGCATGACTTACCACTAAGCCATGACTCTTATACAAGAACATTGTGCTAAAATAAATATATCATGTAATAGTAGGAATGAATGTAAAGGGAATATAGATGTGTAGTACACAAAGCATGCCATTTAGAATTACTATCAAAACTAGTGGAGTTCCATAATAGTAGTGTGTGAACAGAAACAGCCATGCTAGTTGGAAGCTAGTAGGTAATAATGTCACTATAGCACCTTGCAAGACACACACATACTCACAGCAGGATAAGCACTGCCCATACCCCACAACCTCTTACAGCAACACATCTGGACCAAGTAATAAAATATGTGGAGCAAAGGCCCAAAACCAGGGACACATTACAAATAATGTTACAACAAACGCAGACAGTTCAGAGAGTAACAGGGTCTGCACTTTGTGGGATGTTTGGAAGGGTATGCAGTCTGAAACCTGAATGTTTGTCACCATATTCTGACTTGAGCCCAGAGTGACTTGCCAGAAAAAGGTGTGCATGAGATATTGACCAAAATATGAGGCAGAAATGTGGACAACCTGCAAATATCTGTACACATGATGGGTCTGACACCACCATATTTGAATAGTTAAGAGCCTAGACATAGCAACAGTGAATGACTTACAGGGATGCCCCACAGACCCCATGTGAAATGTACAAACAGTAGGCAGAAAGGTGTAACACATGCAATGGTAACTATGGAGTCCTGAAAGTATTCACCACTTGCATGGCAGAAAAAGTGTAGTAATACATATGCTCATGCTAACCCACAGTCACAACTGCAGCATACCAGACATTTTAATGGGTGTACCCCACTGATATGTACCATTCCATGAGGCACATAACAGATGAACCTGAAAGTCTCTGGGGCCTGCTCAGCAGCATACTCAAATACCCTAATAGATGTCAAGGCCCACACCATGGCCAGACCACACTGCATGCTGTAACACCCTAGCAGATATAGCAAGCATTCCAAGGTGTGAATGTACATGGAAAATAGGAAAGCTACAGCAGCACACTACAGTCAAGACACCTAGCAGGCATACAAGTAGTGACTGTAAAGGGCAACTATTGAAGCCTTAGCAACAAAGTGCAAGCAAAAGTGAAAGGAAAGCACACACACACACACACACACACACACACACACACACACACACACACACACACACACACATTAACAGTAGTAGTAGTTGTAGGTGTCAGTGTACATACACAGTTAGTACAGGAAACTGGAGAAATGAATGGAGGAATGTTAATCTACAACACACCTGGAAATATGAGAGAGATACCAACCTTTACACTCACAGAACATTGTCCACAGCATAACAGCATGGTCCCTGCCCTTAAAATCTGAAAGGGCTACGCCTATCTCACATACCTTTTATAGCACTGTTCTGAAATCACAGTGAGAACTGCAATCAGTACACAACTGGCTGCATGCAATTAGCAAATGCTGGCTAACAATTGGTGCAGAGGCCATCACATGGGCATATGCAGATACCTACAAAAGTATGCTGTACTCCCAGTCCACACATGCAATACTTTCATTGCACCCTGAGAAGGACGTGAGAGACAGACAGAGAGAGAGAGAGAGAGACAGAGACAGAGAAAACTGCAATTAAGCAGACACAAACAAATTGTTCAGCAACAGCTACCTGAAAGCTGACAACTGGGAAGTGGAGCAGCAGGACAGAGAACCAGACAGCAACACAAGCAGCTGTGACAAACACAGGTAATGTAAAGTAATACTATAAAGGTCTACATACTGTGAACCCTCCATATGTGTCATTGGTCTGTATCCATATGTATATGAAGATGTGTAAAGGGCAGGGGACATACAGCAACTATCAGTGAAGGCTGTACATACATTTGTATGTGAGAGCATCTATGTGCACATATCAATGTTGTTTGATTGTAGGTTGTAGTGCCATGTACAAAGTAGGTTTCACAGTTATGTATGTTTAGCAGTATGTTAGTGGGTGTATACAGTATGGCAGACAAATATGTTGATATACCTGTTTAACATATGGATACGTATGTATGTCAACATATGCATGTATATATATATATATATATATATATATATATATATATATATATATATATATATATATGGTATGCATATATGTATACATACATAGAGAGAGAGATGTAGGAATACATAGACAGATGTAGATAGAATATTGTGCAAACATATCTATGTAATGCACACATACAGATATAGATATATGTAGATACATATACATAGACAGACTGATCTGACTACCTACAGGTATGACTGTATATGACGACCTGCAACACAGCCTGTCCCACCCCCTCTGTCACTCACGCACCCTCTGTGCCTCCCCCTCCACATCTATAGCAATATATGTACATCAATATATATATATGTGTATGTGTATACGGACATATATATATATAGATATACATATAGATATATCTATATACATATATATATATATATATATCTATATACATATATATATATGGAGAGAGAGAGAGAGATGTATATAAATTCTGAGTGAGGCACATGTGTACAGATGTATTGCAACAGGTGCCTGGTGACAAAGGCATGGAGTGAACACCAGTGTCAAAACCGGAGTACCATACCACATTCCAGATCACCTACACCAGTAACCACCAGATATGTGATTGGCTGCCCACCACTGCATGTGTCAGGGGTGAACAGGGTCATAAATGTGTACAATAGTGGCCCCAATGATATTCACAGTGGCACACTATCACTGGAATACCTGCACATGGTATGTGTCAGCGGACATTGTGAGTCAGCTATGGACATGTAGGTCAGTGTACCCCCCACACCACATAATGGATGCCATGGTATGGACCTCACATGACAGCTACAGATATGGAGAAGGACACAGTGACATGTACAACACTGTGACAATGCACTCAAACACATTACCAATGCACAGTGACTGACAACACCACAGAGTACACATATGCTACCCACATAGAGGTTACCACTCCCGGATTTACATATGTAAGTCACACCCATGACAGATGTCCAACAACCATAGTAACACCTCACACCATCCACAACCTAAATGTCTGCTGTGTGTCGTCCGTGCCACTGCAATAGAGTGCACATGTGGAGGTAAGAGTTCCTACCCACAGATAAGACATACCCTGCAATAAACCACACAGTGTTAAGAAGCAAGACTCCCCATGAGTACATGTCACACATACCCCTGCTGAATGTTAGTCAGATAGGTAATATGCCATATGAGTCACCCTGTGTAACTGTGTGACAGCAGCAGGTACCATCACACCACATGTGTCACAATGGTCAGGGTAGCAGAACAGTACGCTGCTGTAGTCCCAGGGGCAATAGCATATTGTATAGTATTGTATTGTAATGTAATGTATTGTGTTGTATTGTATTGGTATGTTGAGGTGCCTCCTTCGTGGAGTGGAACCACTGCTGCTGTGCGCCAGTGTACAGGTACATATCCTGTAGTCAGGCTAGTGTTACATAGCACTTCTATATGTGTGTTTAGCTCCTGTCAGAGTTTATGTAGCATGCAACTGGGGATACCATCAGGTCCCATCCATGTTGTGTATTCTGCTGTCCTGAGGGTGGCTCTCACCTGGACATCTGTGATGACAGGGAGGTTACAGTCAGCTGGGATAACTATGCCTTATTTTGGGGGAGAGGGCAGGGTGACACCTGCACTGAACCTGTCTGCCACAATGTTGTCGATATCTGTGGTGTCAGTGAAATATTTGTTGTTGTGTACTACCTATGGGCATAGAGGATGGATCCTGACCAGGTTGCTAACATAACTGAAGAAGGCCTTCTGGTTATCTGTAGTGTCCCTCTTGATTTCCCTCTCAAAGTTGCCCATGTATTTTGTATGATGGAAAATAGATCCTTACTAGTGCTGCTCAGACATGCCCTCCCTTTATGGAATTATGCTCTGTCTTGCAGTAGCTTCCATCTTCTGTAATACAATCTGTCTATGGCTGGGGTCCACCAGACAGGATGCTGTCCCTTTGTGGAGAGTGTCTTGGTCATATATGGGATTGCATGATCCATGCATTCTCGGAGATGTCTGTAGAAAGCAATTGTGTAGGGGTCAGCATTGTGGGTTGTATCTGCCACTGGCCCAGTGGGCTGAAAGGATACCATGTCACTGTTACAAAGTGTAAAGTTTGTATCTGTAATGTTATGCACTATAGTCGTTTGTGCTGGTGGTGGAGGTGGGATATGTATATCCAGGGCAATCAGTGTGTGGTCAGCTCACAGTAGTTGATGATGTAGGCCATACAGTACCTAGATACAAACCCCAGAGTGAGGAGGTGCTCTTGACCTGAATCAGTGTTCTGACTGCTGGGGTTTGGTAGTATGTCGTATGGAGTCTGCCAGGTACTGTTGCACAGTTGCTGGCTGAGCACTGATACCTGGCCATCTACATGTGTATCCACCAATAGACAGACAGATGCTACATATGTGAGATATGTTGTATCATAACAGTCGAGTAGCATGTGTAGTATGTGTGCCAAATTCTGCTGACATATATTGCTGATACCAGGTTATTTTCTTTCTCAGGTACATGGCCCACCCACGGAATCCCACCTACTCCACAGCTGAGGATGAGGAGATACACCAGAGCCTGGTGCGGGATTATGCAATACTCTTTTCCCGCACCAGCCAGAATCAGCAGGAGAGGGCTGCACTGTGGCAAGACCTTGTCCGTCGGGTAAATGACATAGGCACGCATAATAGGACATATGAGCAGGTACGACATCACTGCAGTGATTTAATCAGACATGTCCGTCAGCGTGCGTCGGATATCCACAGGCAACAGGTCGCCACAGGTGGTGGGGTGGCTACACATCCCCCACTCACCAGACTGGAGGGACTACTCATGAGTGTAGTGGCTCCAGTCCGCCAGCAACAACAACAGCAGCAGACATGCATTATGATGGAGGCTGGAGCCACACAGCAGCAAGACAGTGAACATGCAGGTAATATGCCATATGTATAGTTGACTGTTGTGTACACTGGTAGTTAATGCATGTGTGAGGTGTGTCCTTGGTTTGTAGCTGTCACCATAGTATTTAATGTGCAAGTGTGATATCCTCAATATTAGCAGCTGACCTGTGAAAGGTGACTGTTGTACTACTGACCTGTATCATACTCAGTAACAATGGCACAGTTGTGCCCACTGACATTAGTTTCTTCACGTCTGCAGGACCCTCTGGTATAACAGCAATGCAGCCTATCCATGCTGGTGAGTGTGTATTAACAATTCCTGTAATAGTGTTGATAGTAATAGTACTATTTGGCTCACTTAGTAGTGCTCTTTGTATGCATGTAGGTGTGTCTGTGTCTGTGTGTTGATATCACGCATACTGAGTACTGTACAATTGTGTGAAACTGTGTGCATGTGTGCATGTGTGCATGTGTGCACCTGTGCATGTGTGCATGTGTGCACCTGTGCATGTGTGCACCTGTGCATGTGTGCACCTGTGCATGTGTGCACCTGTGCATGTGTGCATGTGTGCATGTGTGCATGTGTGCACCTGTGCATGTGTGCATGTGTGCATGTGTGCACCTGTGCATGTGTGCATGTGTGCACCTGTGCATGTGTGCATGTGTGCATGTGTGCACCTGTGCATGTGTGCATTTGTGCACCTGTGCATGTGTGCATCGCTGGTAATGTGTAGACATTGTAAACTGTGTTTCCTGTTTCCCTCCCACAGGTTCTGTTGCTGCTCTGGTGTCATGTAGCAGGGAACCTGAGTCAGGTGCCGTGGGTACTGATAATGATGACATCTGTGTAATGGCACAGGAAAGTATGCCAGGGTCCGCCATTGGTCAGCCGATTGACAGTACACAGCTGTCGACCCCATCAATGCGCACAGTTATCCTGCCAATACACCCTTTGTCACCAATGTCCCTAGGTGATGGACAGCATACAGTGGGCATTGACCAGGGTAATGTGGTATCTGTGGCACATGCCTCCCCACACAGCAGCCATGGGCATGGCCCAGAGATGGTACCACACAGACAGATGTCCAGGGGTTCTCGTGGGAGCATCCATGGGCGTACTGCCCCTGTCAGACGTGCCCACAGAGGTCTTACAACCTCAGCTATGTTTCGGGCTGTCATGCAGGCACAGTCACGTATGGAACGGTACACCAGACAGGGTCTGAGGGAGCTGACAGCATGTCGCACAGCCATGACTGACAGTATGCGTGACATTGCGGCTGCCATCCGTGATTTCACCGATGTCATAGACAGACGTTGTGGGGACATATTAGAACCGGTTCCACAACTACATGTCCATGAGCCAGGGCGATGGTGGGCGGTTGAGGCATCGACGTGGCCGTATGCCAGCAACAGCAGCAGCTGGCAGTCGTCGCGGATGACAACAGGGCCGCGGCCGCCCCTGTAGTGCCAGCAGCAGCCCCAGCAATGCTGGGTCTGTGCTGTCATCAGACCGCCCCAGGAGACCATGTGCACGTGGCTCTGGCCAGGCCCGACAGGGATCTGTGTCCAGTCAATGAACACCTGCTTCTGATGACAGTACCCAGTCTGGGTTGGTACTGGATACGGTCCGTAGCATCCCTGCAAGGCACAGGTACCGTGTCCGTGGCCAGAGACACTGATCTGTATGACCTGGCAGGTACAGTCTGTGGCTGTCCACAAACACCAGTATATGGCAGCCATGAGGTGGAACTGTGTGCATCCATACACACATGCGAATTGACAACACCTAGGGCTACCGCATACACGCACACACTGCATCAACATTGCCCCACCTTCTACTGCTGTCCCTCACCAACACACATACACATACATGTCAATTGGTGGTATCGGTGGCTGACTCAGGCATACCAAGTTCACACCCTGTGCATATGATGAAACTGTGCCACCTCCTGCAATCTGTAACAACTGTGCAGGTACAGGTTAACATGTTGCTGATGCACAGGGTGACCACATAGATGTGTAGTAATAGTATCATGTTGTTAACAGTACTGTGTGCTGAATTAATTGTGGGTATATCACAGCATGCCTGATGCAGTAAGTGTGTGATTGTCATGTCCTGTTGTCTACACCCATGGTAAGTACCATAGTGTATCATCTGCACATGTTGGCATACTGGTGGTAATGATGTCAACAGAAGGCTACATACATAGGTAGCACAGGGGATAGGGTAATGAATGTAGTAATACACAATGATGGACATGTAAATTGCAAGTGGCATGTTGCCCACACTAGACTCTGCAATGCAGATGTTTGAGGATGTTGATATGTGTGCAGTACTACACGACTGGTACAGGACACACAGGAGCACCCTAGCACTGCATGCTCACATCTCATACCATGCTAGACAGCCCCAACACACATAACTAACTGTCACAGGAGGGAGAGTCCCCATATATGTCAGGGATACTGTGGTGGCAGGCCAGGGAGCATACATCCTACTAAGTATGGAACCACTGAGTGAAGGCTCAGTGTCTGTTATTTGACATGTGTATTACTGCAGGTATGAGCACATGGGTTTCTATCCAGTTATTGTACATCCTGACAGTACATGGTCTGTACACTTGTGTGCACTGAGACTGGACCCTAGCCATCTGACCCGTGTATTTCCATGTACATGTGCATAGTGCCTGCATATTTGCAGTGTTACCTACTGGAACTGGTACAGCTTGTTTGTTGTACAATGGACTACATGCAGCCCTGTTTACTGTAGCTTTGTTTGCATGCATGTTTGCTTGCAATTACCCTGGAATACTGATCACACCTGCAATGCATAGTTATAGAGCTTCTGTGGACTCCTAGTGCCATCTGCATAGCCTACTATATGTATGTCCATGTCCCACTTGACAGGATGTCACTGTTTGTCCTGTTCACATGTACATTGCCTGTGACACAGTGCATATGACTTACCTGGCATGTGTCCACGTGAGCAGTCATATATGCTACTGCTAACTAATCACAGGCACTACACCTTCACATATTCATCTTCTGTTGAACTACCTGCTTTGCTAGGGATGGCCTGCACCTGTCACCCCTGGGCTTTCAGATATTGGCAAAGGCTCTTGCTACCCCCATAGTGCCTATGTTAGGCAGGGCTCAAATGACAAACCCACCTTCATAGGTATCACAAGGGATAAGAAACTAAGAGCAATGCTACCCAATGCCAGAAGTCTAAACCTCCAGATGCATGCACCCAAAACACTCCTTGGCATGGAGAACATCGATATCTGTGCAGTAACAGATGCCTGGTTCAGGGCTACTGAGAGCACACCAGCACTACCAGGTTTAACCCGGTTGATTTCTTTGAAACAGTCACCAAGGCCATTGAAGATGGGAAGGTGGTTCACACAGCCTACCTAGACCTTGCAAAAGCCTTCACAACAATACCCCACTTGGGCATTCTAGAGAAGCTCACCAGCTTAAATATAAGCCCCTATGTCACTAGATGGATTGCACAGTGGCTCAAGGACAGAACCCACATGGTTAGCATTGCTGGAGCCATGCCAGACTCCAAACCAGTTACGAGTTGTGTCCCACAAGGCTCAGTCCTGGGACCTCTCTTGTTTGGTATATATTTATTGGAGGTACAGGCCAACACGGACGGACTGTGGCTGACCAAATATGCAGATGACTGCAAACTGGCCACCATAATCGACTCTCCAGCCGACACAAGCATCTTCCAAAGGGGCATCATAGAAACAGACAACTTGTGCCAGAGCCATGGCCTTCAGCTGAACAGTGTTTAGAAAGGGGAATGTGCATCCTGTAGTCTGTTCACCTAGTTGCCAAAAGGGACATTGTCCTCACACACAACACACACTTGCCAAATGCAGGATTGAAACCCCTATCAGACTTTGTTATGACACTTGAGATGGACGCATTAGCGGAGCATGCTATTCGCATTACTGGGAGGTTTCCCTTCTCCTGCTATACTTATAGAGTGCTGACATCATCAGTGTTTAGAAAGGGGAATGTGCATCCTGTAGTCTGTTCTCCTAGTTGCCAAAAGGGACATTTCCCTCACACACACTAACCCCCTCAGACAAACACACACACTTGCCATTCGCAGGATTCAAACCCCTACCTAACTATGTTATGACACTTGAGACGGATGCATTAGCGGCGCACGCATTTGTATTACTAGGAGGTTTCCCTTCTCCTGCTATACTTACAGAGTGCTGACATCATCAGTGTTTAGAAAGGGGAATGTGCATCCTGTAGTCTGTTCTCCTAGTTGCCAAAAGGGACATTTCCCTCACACACACTAACCCCCCCTCACACAAACTTGCCATTCACTGGATTCAAACCCCTACCTAACTATGTTATGACACTTGAGAGAAACGCATCAGCAGAGCACGCTATTCGCATTACTAGAAAGTTTCTTTTCTCCTGCTGTACTTATAGGGTGCTGACATCATCGGTGTTTAGAAAGGGGAATGTGCATCCTGTGGGGAGGCAGACACCAAGCACACTCTGGCTAAGCTGTCATTCCCTAGGGCAAACAGCCTAGTGTTGACCTCTACACCCATATGTTTAATTGTCAAATGCACATTATTTGTTGCTGATAGACTGTTTGCACATCTTTATTGCCATAGCATTCCCTGTTTGTATGAACAACTTGTGCATCTGTGGAAGATGTTTGCATATGGGAGGGATCCACTATATCACGTATGTCTCTGTAGTCATTTAACTGTGTGCACTGGGCAGACTGCTGTAATGTGGTTGGTTCCTGGAATAACACATAAAAATACCAGATATGTGTGTCCAACTGCTAAACTGAGATTTGGCCTAAGTGTGTGAGCATGCCCAGTTCAGCCTTCCCATGGCATGTTGTCTGACATATGTCTCATTTATCAAAGTGTGTGAGCATGCCCAGTGTGAGCATTCCATATGTTGGACTCTGCAGCCCACCACATTTGTGGATGAGTGTGAACTTCAACAAATATCACCCGTTTATGGTTGTGTGTTGTGTGTCATGTTGTGTAGTTACTGTACAACTGCTTTGTGTGTGAACACAACAGGATTATACTGTGCCTGCAGTGTTTGCATGGGATACTTTGCATACAGTTGTCAACATCCTTTCACACTGACCTAACACTGTAGTACTGTATAGTGTACTGGTAGTACTTTGACTGTGGTGGACAGTATCCTGGGCTTTAGTGCTATCACTGCTTTACATTTCGATAGTGGGCACAACAGCCTGGTTAGGGGCCAGTTGTGTACATCTGACCATGTTGCATTCTGTTCAGATATGAACTACTTAAACCAGGCTTGTCCAACATTGGTAGTGTATTCCACAACATAGGTGTACATTTGCAAACACTGGCGATGTGCCCTAGTCCATGTCTAATGCTAGTTGGAGAGTGTGTTTGTCCTTCAACACACATTGTAAGTGGAGTTTGCCATGACATATGTCATGGTTAGTATACTGTGCCTCTGTCTACCTGTGACATGACAGTGATACCCAGGATAAAGCTACCATCTCCCATCCACTCATCAAGATTCCTATTGAGGAAGATTGATAAGTGACTCTATGGGTAGCCTGTACTGGGGTTCACTCATGGGTGGGGTGGCTTCTGTGTTATGGATCACGCAGTACAGCTTGTCCTATGTAAGTCAGTGCTGGGGTTCAGGTCTCTCATGTGCATAGCTCACTGCCATTCAGATTGTACAAGGTGCAGCATGTTTATTGATACCAGCAACACAGGCAACACATGGCATCTGTGCAAGCTCTTTGATACTCCTGGTGAGGTACTGTTGGGGACTTTACGGTTGATGGAGGTGTCTGCTGAGGTACATCCCACAGGGGCTATTGTAGTCAATTGTACCGCTGATGAAGGATGACTGCAGAGCCACAATGACCTCCCTTATCTAGATCTGACAACCTTCATGATTAGGTGGGTATATGGTATGTTTCTGTAAACACTACAGCACATGTTTGTCCAATGCAGGATATCTATCACCTTGTGTCCCCAGGTCTCTCATTACATGTTAACTACATAATGGGTTAACACCTATGTGGTAATTGGTGGGCACTTACTGTATATCCACGGGGTTGACTATACACGTTTCTGCAATTAGCTTGCTGACATGGCTATGGCACCAGTTGTCTGTTTCTATGTGGCCCTTTTGTGGGATGCTTGTGTCAGCTGGTGGATCATATGTGGTGAGCAGTTTGTAGTCCTCTGCAAACATGTTCGACACAGTCCTTCCATGTTTGCCTGTACCTATGGGACATATATACCAGACGAGGGAGATCCCAGGACAAAGCCTTGTGGGATGCCAGTTATATCTGGTTTGTAGTCTGACATGGCTGCAGCATGTCTGACCATGTCTGTTCTGTCCTTGGTCTGGTTTGCAACCCCTCTACTGACATGTGGGTTTATATTTAAGCTGGTGAGCTTATCTATAATGAACATGTAGGGTATTGTATAGAAGCCTTTGCAAGGTCCAGCTACGCTGTGTGGACCACATTGCCCTCATCAATGACCTTAATGACTGTTTCAATTGAGTCAAACATGTTTAGGGGCAGGATCTGCACTTGAGAAAGCCACACTGGGTAGGGTCCAGTGTCAGTAGGTCCCCAATATCTTTATGTCTGTGGTACATGCTGATCCTTTCCATAGCTGTGCAGACCGAGCTTCTCAGGATTCTGGGGTAGTAGTTTTCAGTATCCATTCAGGCAACACCTTTGTTGAGAAGGACCACTGTTGTTGTACACTGCTCTTTGGGTACATATTCTGTGGTAAGGCTGACATTGAGCAGTAGTGTGGTTTGGCATTCCATTCATCTTGGAGTCCATGTTGCACTAAGCCCAGGACACCATCTCATACCATTGCTGCTGTGTGTTTTGCTTTGTAGATGTTGGCTGTTACCTCAGCATCTGCAATGTCAGGGGCCAGCAGTCTGCTGGGATAGATATTCTGCATTCGGGGTGGGGGTTTGCACTGCACCTGTCAGGATGTATGTTGGCAATATGTGTGTGTGTTTGTGATATTTGTGTGATTCAGGGCATATCTGTGAATTCCCAACACGGTTCCTACCATCAGTTGTGAAAGCCTTGGGATTATCCTTAGTGTCCTGTACAATTTGTATCTTCATAGGTTCATAGGTTCATACTAGGCTATCCACCCTAGGGCATTTGTTAGCCTAGCCAGAGTGTGTGTGGCTTTGCCACCTTGCTATGTGAATATTATGGCCATTTATGATTTGCTTTGCTGTGCCTCTGTCTGGACATGACACAGTGAAGACCCCCAGTGTAACTCTACAATCATCCATCCACTTGGCAAGATTCCTGTTGAAGAGTGTCAGTGAGGGGCTCTGCCTAACATGGAGTGGGATTCTGGTCCAGGGTGTGGGAGCCTCTGGATTATGTATCTGTCCCACCAGCACATCCTATTTCATTATTTGTTGAGGTTGACATCTCTCACTCTCACAGCTCCGATGGATTTGAGTTTTCTGGGGTGGAGCATGTCCATTACTCCTGTGTTGTGCATGGCCTTCTACAACAGGCATGCAATGCCTCTGTGTAGGCAGTATGTGACTGCATTCAGCTGGGGTGTCTACAGCCAGGCAGCATATGACATATATTTGAGACCCTTTATCCTCTTGGTGAGGTACCTTTGAGGTCTTTCTAACTGCTGCAGGTGTCAGGTAAGGTACATCCCATATGAGGCATTGTACTAGATTATGGGTGTGATTAGAGAACAGTATAGGGGCACAATGACCTCTGTTGACGTAGATGTGAATCCTTTCCTGATATGGTGTCAAATGTAGACAGTCTTCCTAGCCACATTGGCAATGTGGGTGTCACATAACAGGTTACTGTCCACTTGTGTCCCTAGGTCCCTGGTTACTCCTTCCATACATAATGGTTTACCACCTATGTGGTAATTTGTGGTACCTTGTTTGGTATTTGGTGGGACATTCATACTGTCCAGTGTCTTCAGGACGGCTGGGTGGGGTTCCTGTGTGTGAGAGTGTGGTCTGTAGCATGCTACAGACTGTACAGCAGTCTTGCCTACAGTTAGTTGCACATGGGTGGACTCCAATGCCTTGTGCATTGTCAGTTACCTGGACGTATGGGTGTCTGTGCTGACTATGGATACTCACCCTCCTTTTATGTTTTGTTCCAGGTTTTGGGGCCATGACGCATGATACGTGGTATAACCTGGTAGTGCTG
Organism: Protopterus annectens; assembly: GCF_019279795.1. Taxonomy (NCBI): domain Eukaryota; kingdom Metazoa; phylum Chordata; order Ceratodontiformes; family Protopteridae; genus Protopterus; species Protopterus annectens. The sequence continues at coordinate 252,230,136 of NC_056730.1, read as the reverse complement.
GTGTGCTGTCAGCAGGCTTGCAGCAGGTTTCTGTCACTGCACAGACATCGATGTTCTCCATACTGGGGATGGCCTTGGGAGCATGCATATTGGGGTTTACACATCTGGCATTGGTCAGCATTTCCCTTATGTTTCTTCCCACTTATGTTTTCTAGGGTGGTGGGTCAGTCTTTTCAGCCTTGCCTACAAAAGGCTCTATGGAGGTGGCAAAGGCCTTATCCAATATTCAGACGCCCAGGGATAACAGGTGCAGGCCATCCCAAGAACAGCTGCATGGCTTGTCAAGCATGACATCCCAAGCAGACAGACATTGGATCCCCTTGGAATGACACCAGTAAGTGTGCCACTTGCTATGACTGATCATTCCGTGTTTGTACTGTGGCATTATTCTTGGTAAGGGTAGGATGCTGCAAATGGTGAGTGTCATACCAGCCTGGACTACATAATCAGAGAGCTCATCTATGTCTCTTTTCATGTAGTCTAGGGAGGTACATCTCAGGTCATTCACACCAGCATGGACTATGACTGCATCATATTTCTACTTGCTTTGGAGTGACCTGCATACTTCTGTTATGTGGCATATTGTGGCAGCCTACAGGCAGCTTACTGTACCCTTTCCTTGTTCAGTCTGGTGTGCGGGACAGCAGTGTGTCTGACTATGGAGTCACCTATTACAACTGTATCAGGCATGTTGTTTCTCCTTCTGGCCTGTGACTGTTTGGCACACCAGCTTTGTGTACTATGTGTTGCATGTGCTATGTTTGGAGGTTGTTTGATTGGGTGTCTGCTTTAGAGGCCTCTGTTGGTGTGCTGTGTTTGTAATTTGTGCCTCCGGGAATGTTTTTCTGTGTTTATGTGTTTGGTTTGCAGTTGTGATAGGTCTATGTGGGACTGTGTTTGTGGTGTGTGTGGTTACCTTCTCCTCCTGACTAGTTTTGGGAGTACTGAGTTGAGGGAGCTCAGCCTCCAGTTTGGATAGATGGTTGCATCTCTCACATATATTTGTATTTCTTGGGTGGAGTTGGGGTTGTCTGTGTACTTGGGGCAGGTGTAACATTGCCTCAGGATTCACAGATTCAACTTGTTGTGGCTGGCCTTAGTGGATTGTATGTGTGGACAGATTTTATTGCCATACTACTGATCAGTGATTACTTCATTGTTTATGTTTGCTCTATCATGTAGTAGCTTCCTCATTCTCTTGCATGGTTTGGTTATGGCTGGTGTCCACCATGCCAGATTCCTGTGTGTATGGCATTGTGTCTTGTTTTAATTTAGGATTGCATAATCCAAGCATTCCTGGCAGTGTTCATGGAATGGCTGTATTACAGGTTCTGAGGTGTGGCCCATATTTTGCACCTGCACAGGACCTTTAATGGATTCCACATCAGTTTGGAGGAGTGCAAATATTGCTTAACACATGTTTTCCACTGTGGTTTTCTGGCCAGGGACTGTGGTCAGGATTTGTATATCCAGTGTGATTACTCTATGGTCTGGTTTTACCAGTGAGCAATACACTTCTCATCTTGCCATCCAGTACCCATGTTGCTGATTATCACATCCAGTATGCTTACCCCTCTTGTGGGAGTGGTACGTTGTTCCTGGGCCTTTTGGTTTATGGATTCTATGAACTTTTGTCCTACACTGTTGGAGCTAGTATAATGCTCCCAGTCTATGTCTGGGTATTTTCAGTCACCCAATATAATGTGGTTTGGAGGACTTGATATATTCATGTATTCCAGCATAGGCCAGGTGCAGTTCCTGGTGTTGGGACAGTAGTCTGTAGCAGGCTATAAACTGTGGGGCAGTTTTAGCCACTGTTACTTGACCAAGGCTAGTCCATGCTGCTTTTGTTGTGGTACCAACATGGGGTGTGGTTATCCTTGACAATTCTTGCTAGTCACCCTCCTTTGTAGCTTGTTCCAAGTTTTGAGGCTGTACAGCACACTATGAGGTGTAACCTGGTAGTGTTTGGGTGCTGTTGGGAGCCTTGGCTCAGTTTTCCGTTACACTCCAGATATCAACAGTCTCCATACTGGGTGAGTTTAGACTGCATGCATCTTGCTGTTTCGACTTATCCCTTATCTTATTCTTATCCCTTCTGATACCTATGGAGATAGGTTTGTGTTTTGAGCCTTACCTATTCAGGGCACACTGTGGGTGACAACAGCCTTTGCCAGTATCCATACGGCCTGCACTGATAGGTGCACGCCAGTCCTAGCAGGTGGTGCATCATGTCATGCTCAGCATGTCATCCCAGACTGGCACACATTGGATCCCCTTTGACTAACTGCGATACTTCAGTCAATTATTGCACTTGATCATCTCATTGTCATGTTGTGGCATGATGCTTGGTGAGGGTAGGATGTTAGTCAGGGTCCTCAGGTGTGCATATAGTACATGGTGTTACATTACTTAACACATAGCATTCATGCCTCAGGTGGTGCTGCAGGGCTGCCTCTGTCGGATGCATATTACACTTCCCTGTACATGTTTGGAGCAGGTTGTGTCATGTTAGGCATCCCTGTTACTATATGAGTGAGTCATTCCCAGGGTTCCTACTGAGCCAGTGTATGTGCTATCGTTGCCTCTTTGCCAAGGCCAGGGCATACTGGGCACGCCTCCTTCTGCCTACTGGGGCAGGCTCAGGTTGTTCCTCCTCCGAGTCACGCTCTGCCTGTGATGGCCTTGGCAATGGTGGGGGCTGTTTGGCCCAGCCCTATGCTGGTCCTGCTGCAGCTGTTTTCGCAAGATCATATTATGTAGCATAGCACATACCATGACAATTTGGGTACATGTAGTTGGTGTGTACTGCAAGGCTCCACCAGATGTGTCCAGACACGGCAACCGTGACTTGAGCAGCCCAAACACACGCTCTATTACATTACGTGTTTGTGCATGTGCCTCATTATGGCGTTCCTGTTCAGGTGTGTGTGCGTTTCTGATGGGTGTCATCAGCCACGGCTCCAGTGCATAACCTGCATCCCGCACTAGGTGTCCATGCGGGATGTCCCCATTGGCAAATGTCTGGTACAGCTGCGTCAAATGCCAGATGTGGGAATCATGGTAGCTCCCAGGACAGCCAGCACACACATTCATTATTATGCCCTGGGCATCACACATGACCTGGCAGTTGATGGAGGGAATCCCTTGCGGTTGATGTATGCCCTACCCGCTCACCGGCTGGTGCTTTGATGCGTATGTGCGTGCAGTCTATTGCACCCACTACCTCAGGGTATTCCGCTATTTGCTGGAAGAGACGATATTGCTGGCCAATACCTCACGGGCATTGGGGAAATATACATGATCACCGACATGTGCTGACATGGCATCCAGGAACTGGTGCAGTACCCTGGAGGCTGATGCCTGTGATATCCCCATCATATCACCAGTTGGTCTCTGGAAGGTACCTGTTGCTAGTATTCTTAGGCCAACACATACCTTGGTTTCCACTGGGATGGGTTCCCCTCTGTTGGTTCTGTGTGTGAGGCGTGGCCTGCACAGCTCCACTATTTGCTGCAGGAGCTCTCTGTCCACTCTATAGCTCTACTATCTCCAGCTCATGTAACCCGTGGTAGGTGACCCTGGGCCTGTACACTCTTCTCCGTCTCCTCACTGTGGGTTGTCTGGCACCATCTGCATTGTCACCACCCTCAGCAAGTCGCCTATGTCTCATTATGACAGCTATGGCAGCCCCTAACATTTCTGCTCTGAGTTCAGCTTTTTCAGTTTTCACTTCTGATAACTTAACTCCTGTCTTGCAGTGTCTCTTGAGAGAAACATCCTGCACTGCTGTTTGCAGAGTTTTAAGTGCTGGGCTGGGCTACTATTCTGCCTGTGTAATTGCCTGCATCTAATTGTTTTCACCTGCTAGCTCCAGCAGTATTCCCTGCTAGCTTCCTACTAAATCTGTTGCTTCCTTTCTGTTTCCTCAGGGTGGAGCCATGTGTAAACCAGCAGAAACACACTCACAGTGGCTTACACACGTGCACACATGCTTACATGGTTCAGAATCTGCTTATTCGGATTAAACGCGTGCACACGCACAAACAGTGTTAAACATCTCCCAACACGCTCCCACATGCTCAGTCTGCCTTACACGCGCACACTGCCTTACTTCGCTTCATGGCACGCATGCATGTGCATACACATCCAGCAAGAAACTTTGGTGTAGGCAACAGTGTACACCTTCCATTTCTTGACTTTCTCATGCTTAGTTAGTGGCACACCTCTTTCCATGATATCTGTCTGACATCTGTCATGTAACTCTAACCTCCAATGAACTGCATTTCTTTCTACCATTCCCCCCTGTGATGTCACCTATCTCCTACTCCATTACTCCCCCTTCTGTAACTCTTACACTACTCAGACTGTGCTCATTTGCTATGTGACAGTGGAATTCAGTATCCTTACACTCATTTGCATCAGATTGCCTACTAATGCTTAGTTACATGTCTTAGACTCAGCTTCCCCCCTTAGCAACCACTACACGGTGGCCATGTTGGTTTTGGTCTGCTGGTCCCTGCATTGACATTCCATGTATTGCATAAAACCCACATTTGTGGGTTTAAAACCTTCGCTTTTATATTCTATACAGCGCAGCCTGTTTGCGCTGGGCTGCTGGTTTAAACATCGGCAATCGCCGAAAAAAAATTATTTTTAATATATTTGCATCAGGTTACCTTGCCAATGGCCACATATTTGGCCATTGGCATGCTGCCTGACACATATGCACCCTTTATTTGGAGCTGACATGGCTCCATTGCAGTTTTTGCAGAAACGTACTCAGTTGTCAACTGAGTACATTTCTGCAGCTAAAACGGCTCTTACACGGGCTGTTCTGGGCTTCCTGGATCGCTAATCATCCTCATTTGCATGCTATTCAGCTGCAAGTGAGGTGATTAGCTTATCCACGCCCACTCCGTGTAGGAGCCATTATAGCTTGGCTCTTACACGGACTTTGGGCTGTTCCTGGATCGCAAAGGCTGCATGGAGTCTTACACTACTCTTAGACTCCGTGCAAGCCTTCGTGAATATGGCCCAATGTCTTTCTTATCCTCAATAGTCCACTCTATCATCTTTATGGCTCTTCTTTGGCCTATCAGTTTTGTGACTTTTGTGGGCTGATACTTCCTTCTAGAACAGGGAAGCATCCTCCCCTTGGGCGTGGCCTGACCCCTTTGTAGGAATTTATCTAGATTTTGAGGATTCTACACTGTCATTTTTTCTAGTCCTGGCACCAGTGTGCCTACCAGGATTGGTCATTTTTTTTATCCTGAGATTTGTGTAACCAGCTATCTTTTTTTGTTTTTGACTTACTTCTGTCCATGATGTATGCTTTATAAATACAATCTATATATCAGTATCGCCTTGGCGAGATTTTGTGAAAAACAGGGTCCACCTCATGAAGGTTCCCACCAAAACAAGAGGATGAATTCAACTTCAGCACTACTACTCTCATTTGCTTGCTGACTTTTCATCTCTCCATTAGGACCCCTCTTTTATTATTTGTATTAGTATTTATGCTCTTATTCCTATTAGACAACCTACATAATCCTGGATATCTTTAAAATGTACTAATGCTACTATTCACATCCCACAATTCTCCCTCACTTGCACTGACAAGGCATTCTAAGACTTTGGCCATGCAATCTTCAGCTCACACCACAATATTATATGTCAGCCTTCATTACTCAACTTAGACTACATGTACATCAACAAATGAATGCAATTGTGCTGGCTTTTTTTATGCATTTTTTTTCTTTTAACTCCTGTTTATCAACATTTTTCTTTCATTATTACTCTGCATGACTTTATGTATTAGATCACAAGTTATTGGCAGTAGTTGATTTTCAGTTGCAAGCAGTGCTAGGACTTATGTCTTAGAGCAGTCTATCAGGCTGAGCCTAATACTGCCTTTTTGATGATTTTTTTATTATAACAGACTGAAAAATAGTCTTAGGGCAGGATTCACGAAGGCTTGCATGGAGTGTAAGAGACGTGTAACACTCCATGCAAGCCTCGCGATCCAGGAACAGCCCGAAACTCCATGTAAGAGACCAGCTAAAACGTCTCTTACACGGAATGGGCGTGGATATGCTAAATACCTCACTTGCAGCAGAAAGGTATGCAAATGAGGTAGATTAGCGATCCATGAAGCAGAAACCAGCCCGTGTAAGAGACGTTTTAGCTGCAGAAATGTACTCAGTTGACAACTGAGTACGTTTCTGCAAAAATCACAACGGAGCCATGTCAGCTCCAAATAAAGGGTGCATATGTGTCAGGCAGCATGCCAATGGCCAAATATGTGGCCATTGGCAAGGTAACCCGATGCAAAAATGATAAAAATATATATATTTTTTTTGGCGATCGTCGATGTTTAAACGCAGCGCAGCCCTGCGCAAACAGGTTGTGCTGTATAAAACATAAAAATTAAGGTTATAAACCCACAAATGTGGGTTTTATGCAATACATGGAATGACAATGCAGGGACCAGCAGACCAAAAACAACATGGCCACCGTGTAGTGGTTGCTAAGGGGGGAAGCTGAGTCTAAGACATGTAACTAAGCATTAGTAGGCAATCTCATGTAAATGAGGGTTAGGATACTGAATCCCACAGTCACATAGCAAATGAGCACAGTCTGAGTAGTGTAAGAGATGCATAAGGGGGAGGAATAGAGTAGGAGATAGGTGACATCACAGGGGGGAATGGTAGAAAGAAATGCAGTTCATTGGAGGTCAGTGTAACATGACAGATGACAGACACAGATCAGGGAAAGAGGAGTGCCACAAGATAAGCATGGGAAAGTCAAGAAATGGAAGGTGTACACTGTTACTTACACCAAAGTTTCTTGCAGGGCGTCCAAGCGCACATCTGCGCGCCATGAAGAGTGAGTAGGGCAGTGTGCATGCGTGTAAGGCAGCCTGAGCATGTGGGAGTGTGTTGGTAGATGTCTAACACTGTTTGCGCTGGTGTGCACGCGTTTTAACCCGAATAGGCAGATCCTGAACCGTGTAAGCATGTGTGCGCACGTGTAAGCCACTGTGAGCGTGTTTCTGCTGGTATGCATGCTGCTCCCCCCTGAGGAAACAGAAAGGAAAAAGGAAGCAACAGAATCAGTAGGAATCTAGCAGGGAATACTGCTGGAGCTAGCAGGTGAAATCAATTAGAAGCAGGCAATTACACAGGCAGAATAGTAGCCCAGCCCAGCACTTAAAACCCTGCAAACAGCAGTTCAGGATGTTTCTCTCAAGAGACACTGCAAGACAGGAGTAAGCTATTATAAGTGCAAACTGAAAAAGCTGAGCTCAGAGCAGAAATGTTAGGGGCTACCATAGCTGTCATAATAAGACATAGGCGACTTGCTGAGGGTGGTGACAATGCAGATGGTGCCAGACAACCAACAGTGAGGAGATGGAGAAGAGTGTACAGGCCCAGGGTCACCTACCACAGGTTACATGAGCTGGTGATAGTAGAGCGCTATAGAGTGGACAGAGAGCTCCTGCAGCAAATAGTTGAGCTGTGCAGGCCACGCCTCACACACAGAACCAACAGAGGGGAACCCATCCCAGTGGAAACCAAGGTATGTGTTGGCCTAAGAATACTAGCAACAGGTACCTTCCAAAAACCAACTGGTGATATGATGGGGATATCACAGGCATCAGCCTCCAGGGTACTGCACCAGTTCCTGGATGCCATGTCAGCACATGTCGGTGATCATGTATATTTCCCCAATGCCCGTGAAGTATTGGCCAGCAATATGCATCTCTTCCAGCAAATAGCGGAATACCCTGAGGTAGTGGGTGCAATAGACTGCACGCACATACGCATCAAAGCACCAGCCGGTGAGTGGGGCAGGGCCTACATTAACCGCAAGGGCTTCCCCTCCATCAACTGCCAGGTCATGTGTGATGCCCAGGGCATAATAATGAATGTGTGTGCTGGCTGCCCTGGGAGCTACCATGATTCCCACATCTGGCATTTGACGCAGCTGTACCAGACATTTGCCAATGGGGACATCCCACACGGACACCTAGTGGGGGATGCAGGTTATGCACTGGAGCCGTGGCTGATGACACCCATCAGAAATGCACACACACCTGAACAGGAACGCCATAATGAGGCACATGCACAAACACGTAATGTAATAGAGCGTGTGTTTGGGCTGCTCAAGTCACGGTTCCGGTGTCTGGACACATCTGGTGGAGCCTTGCAGTACTCACCAACTACATGTACCCAAATTGTCATGGTATGTGCTATGCTACATAATATGATCTTGCAAAACAGCTGCAGCAGGACCAGCATAGGGCTGGGCCAAACAGCTCCCCACCATTGCCAAGGCCATCACAGGCAGAGCATGACTCGGAGGAGGAACAACCTGAGCCTACCCCAGTAGGCAGAAGGAGGCATGCCCAGTATGCCCTGGCCTTGGCAAAGAGGCAACGCATAGCACATACACTGGCTCAGTAGGAACCCTGGGAATGATACCCCCTCTGACTCACTCAAATAATAACAGGGATGCCTAAAATGACATGACCTGCTCACAGACATGTACAGCGAGTGTAATATGCGCATTCAACAGAGGCAGCCCTGCAGCACCACCTGAGGCATGAATGTCATGTGTTAAGTAATGTAACACCATGTACTATATGCACACCTGAAGACCCTGACTAACATCCACCCTCACCAAGCATGAAGCCACAAAATGACGATGGGATGATCAATTGCAATAACTGGCTGAAGTAATGCAGTTAGTCAAAGGGGAGCCAATGTGTTTCAGCCTGGGAAGACATGCGGAGTATGACATGATGCACCACCTGATAGGGGTGGCGTGCACCTATCAGTCCAGTCCCCATGGATACTGGCAAAGGCTGTCAGTACCCACAGCATACCCTGAATAGGTAAGTCTCAAAACACAAACCCGCCTTCATAGGTACCACAAGGGATAGGAACCTAGATGTAATGCTACCCAATGCCAGAAGTCTAAACAGCAAGATGTGCAGTGTAAATGCACACAGTATGGAGAATGTTGATATCAGTCCTGTAATAGAAAACTGGGTCAAGGCTCACATCAGCACCCTAACACTACCAGGTTACACCTCATACTGTGCTGTACAGCCGCAAAACATGGAACAAGCTACAAAAGGAGGGTGACTAGCAATAAATGTCAAGGATAACCACACCCCATGTTGGTACCACAACAAGAAGCAGCATGGATTAGCCATGGTCAAATACCAATGGCTAAAACCGCCTCCCAGTATATAGCCTGCTGCAGACTACTGTCCTAATACCAGGAACTGCACGTGGCCTATGTTGGAATACATGAATATATCAAGCCCCCCAAACCACATTATATTGCTTGACTGAAAATACCCAGACATACACTGGGAGCATTATACTAGCACCAACACAGTAGGAGAAAAGTTCCCAGAATCCATAAACCAAAATGCCCAGGAGCAACGTACCACTCCCACAAGAGGGGTAAGCATACTGGATGTGATAATCAGCAACATGTGTACTGGATGGCAAGATGAGAAGTGTATCCCTCACTGGTAAGACCAGACCATAGAGTAATCACACTGGATATACACATCCTGACCACAGTCCCTGGCCAGAAAACCACAGTGTAAAACATGTGTAAAGCATAGGTTGCACCCCTCCAAACCGATGTGGAATCCACAAAAGGCCCTGTGCAAGTGCAGCATATGGGACACACCACAGAACATGTTATACAGGCATTCCATGAACACAGCCAGGAATGCTTGGAGTATGCAATCACAAATAACAACAAGACACAATGCCATACACGCAGGCATCTGGCATGCTGGACTCCAGCCATTACCAAACCATGCAAGAGAATGAGGAAGCTACTACATGATAGAGCAAACATAAAAAGGGAAGTAATCACTGATCAGTAGTATGGCAATAAAATATGTCCACACATACAATCCACTAAGGCCAGCCACAACAAGTAGAATCTGTGAATCCAGAGGCAATGTGACGCCTGGCCCAAGTACACAGACAACCCACAACTCCCCCCAATAAATACAAATATATGTGAGAGATGCAACCATGTATCCAAACCGGAGGCTGACCTACCCCAACTCAGTACTGTCAAAACTAGTCAGGAGGAGAAGGTAACCACATACACCACAAACCCAGTCCCACATAGACCTATCACAACTGTAAACCAAACACATAAACACAGAAAAACATTCCCAGAGGCCCTAATTACAAACACACCACACCAACAGAAGCCTCCAAAGCAGATCCCAAGGAACCACAACCACCAAACATAGCACATGCAACACATAGTACACAAAGTTGGTGTGCCAAACAGTCACAGGCCAGAAGGAGAAACAACATGCCTGATACAGTTGTAATAGGTGTCTGTATAGGCAGACACACTGCTGTCCCACTCACCAGACTGAACAAGGGAAAGGGTACAATAAGCTGCCTGTAGGCTGCTACAATACACCACATAACACAAGTAGGCAGGTCACCCCAAAGCAAGCAGAAATATGATGCACTCATTGCCTATGCTGGTGTGAATGACCTGAGATGCACCTCCCTGGACTACATGAAAAGAGACATGGATGAGCTCTCTGAGTATGTACCCCAGGCTGGTATGACACTGGCCGTTTGCAGCATCCAACCCTCACCAAGAATGATGCCACAGTACAAACACAGAATGATCAGCTTTAACAGGTGGCACAGTTACAGCTGTCAGTCCAAGAGGGTCTAATGTCTGTCTGCTTGAGATGTCATGCATGACAAGCCATGCTGCTGTTACAGGGATGGCTTGCACCTGTTACCCCTGGCCGTCTGGATACTGGATAAGGCCTTTGCCACCTCCATAGAGCCGTACGTAGGCAAGGCCAAAAAGACTAACCCACCACCCTAGTAAACATAAGTGGTAAGAAACATAAGGGTAATGCTGACCAATGCCAGATGTGTAAACTGCAATATGCATGCCCCTGAGGCACTTCCCAGTATGGAGAACATCGATGTCTGTGCAGTGACAGAAGCCTGCTGCAAGCCTACTGATAGCACACCAGCACTACAAGGTTATACCACATATCATGCGTTATGGCCCCAACACCTGGACCCAAACATCAAAGGAGGGGGGTATCCATATGTAGCACAGACACCCATACGGCCAGGTAACTTGACAATGCACAAAGTAGCGGAGACCACACATGTGCACCTAAGTGTAGTCAAAACCACTGTACAGTCTGTAGCATGCGACAAACCACACTCTCACACACAAGAACCACACCCAGACATCCTGAAGACACTGGACAGTATGAATGTCCCACCAAATACCAGACAAGGTACTCACAAATTACCACATAGGTGGTAAACCATTATGTATGCAAGGAGTAATCAGGGACCTAGGGACACAAGTCGACAGTAACCTGTCATGTGACACTCACAATGCCAATGTGGCTAGGAAGACTGTCGATATTGGACACCGTATCATGAAAGGATTCACATCTACATCAACAGAGGTCACTGTGCCCTGTACTGTTCCCTTATCAGACCCATAATCTAGTACAATGACTCATATGGGATGTACCGTACCTGACACCTGCAGCGGTTTGGAAGACCTCAAAGGTACCCCACCAAGAGGATAAAGGGTGTCAAATATATGTCATATGCTGCCTGGCTGTAGACACCCCAGATGAATGCAGTCACAGACTGCCTACACAGAGGCATTGTATGTCTGTTGTACAAGGCCATGTCCAACACAGGAGTAATGGACATGCTCCACCACAGGAAATCAAAGCCATTGGAGCTGTGAGAGTGACAGATGTCAGCCTCAACACATAATGAAATAGGATGTGCTGGAGGGACAGATACATAACCCAGAGGCTCCCCACACACAGAAACAGGATCCCAATCAATGTTAGGCAGAGCCCCTCACTGACACCCCTCAACAGGAATATTGCCAAGTGGATGGATGATCGTATATGTACACTGGGGGTCTTCACTGTGTCATGTCCAGACAGAGGCACAGTAAAGAAAATCATAAATGGCCATAATAGTCACATAGCAAGGGGTGGCGAAAGACACACACACTCTGGCTTGGCTTACTAATGCCCTAGGGTGGATAGCCTAGTATGAACCCATGAACCTATGAAGATACAAATTGTACAGGACACTAAGGATAATCACAAGGCTTACTTAACTGATGGTAGGAACCATGTTGGGAATCCACAGATATGCTCAGAATCACACAGATATTACAAACAACATACCAAACACACACACATATTGCCAACATACAACCTGACAGGTGCAGTGCAACCCCCAGAATGCAAAATATCTATCCCAGCAGACTGCTGGTCCCCTGACATTGCAGATGCTGAGGTAACAGCCATCATCTGCAAAGCAAAACACACAGCAGCAAAGGTATGTGATGGTGTCCTGGGCTGAGGCCAACATGGACTCCAAGAATAATGGAATGCCAAATCACACTACTGCCCAATGTCAGCCTTACCACAGGATATGTACCCAAAGAGCAGTGTACAACAACATTGGTCCTTCACAACAAAGGTGTTGCCTGAATGGATACTGCAAACTACCACCCCAGGATCCTGACAAGCTTGGTCTGCACAGCTGTGGAAAGGATCAGTATGTACCGCAGATATAAAGCTATCATGGACCTAATGATACCGGACCCTACACAGTGTGGCTGTCGTAACTGCAGATCCTGCCCCTAAACATGTTTGACCCATTTGAAACAGTCATTAAGGTCATTGATGAGGGCAATGTGGTCCACACAGCATAGCTGGACTGTGCATATGCTTCCAGACAATACCCTACAAGTTCAGTATGGATATGTTCACCAGCTTAAATATATACCCCTATGTCAGTAGAGGGGTTGCAAACCAGACCAAGGACAGAACTGACATGGTCAGACATGCTGCATCCATGTCAGACTACAAAGCAGATATGAGTGGCATCCCACAAGGCTTGGTCCTGGGACCCCCCCCGTTCCGTATATATGTCCCATAGGTACAGGCCAACATGGAAGGACTGTGACTGAACATGTATGCAGAGGAGTACAAACAGCCCACCATATCCGACCCCCAGCTGACACAAGCAACCCACAAAAGGGCCACCTACAAACAGACAACTGGAGCCATAGCCATGTCAGCAAGCTAATTGCAGAACTGTGTATAGACAACCACCGTGGATATACAGTAAGTGTTCACAAATTACCACACAGGTGTTAACCCATTACGTACCTAACATGTAATGAGAGACCTGGGGACACAAGGTGATAGATATCCTGCACTGGACAAACATGTGGCTGTAGTGTTCGCAGAAACATACCATATACCCACCCAATCATGAAGGTCGTCAGATGTAGATAAGGGGAGGTCACTGTGGCTCTGCAGTCATCCTTCATCAGCGTCACAATTGACTACAATAGCCCCTGTTGGAAATATTTCAGCAGACACCTCCATCAACTGTAAAGTCCACAACAGTAACCCACCAGGAGTAGCAAAGAACATGAACAGATGCCATGTGTTGCCTGAGTAAACAAACTGCAGCTCCACACACTGCCATACTGCCCAGCCAGAGGCAAGCTGTGCCTGATGTATGAAGCCATGTCCAACCTGGAATAAATGAACATGCTGCACCTTGTACAATCTGAATGGCAGTGAGCTATGCACATGAGAGACCTGAACCCCAGCACTGACATACATAGGACAAGCTGTACAGAATGATCCATAACACAGAAGGCATCCCCACTCTTGAGTAAACTCCCAGTACAGGTTAGCCAGAGAGTCACCTATCGACACCCCTCAAGAGGAATCCTGATGAGTGGATGGGAGATGGTAGGTTAACCCTGGGTATCACTGTTATGTCAGAGGTAGACAGAGGCACAGTATACTAACCATGACATATGTCATGGCAAACTCCAGTTACAATGTGTGTTGAAGGACAAACACACCCTGTGACTAGCATCAGAAATGTCCTAGGGAACATTGCTAGTGTTTTCCAATGTCCACCTATGTTGTGGAATACACTACCAATGTTGGACAAGCCTGGTGTAGGTAGTCCATATCTGAACATAATGCAACATGGTCATATGTGCACAACTGGCCCCTACACAGTCTGTTGTGCTCACTATGAAGATGTCAAGCAGTGATAGGACTATAGCCCAGGATACTGTCCACCACAGTGAAAGTACTGAACCAGTACACTATACGGTACTACAGTGTTAGGTCATTATGAAAGGATGTTGACAACTGAAAGCAAAGTATCCCATGCAATCCCTGCAGGCACAGTATAATCCCTGTTGTGGCAGACACAAAGCAGTTGGCCAGTTAGTACACAACATGACACCCAACACACAACCATAAACGTGAGATATTGTACACACCCAAATATGTGGTGGACTTCAGAGTTCAACATATGGAAAGCTCACACTGGGCATGCTTGCACACTTTGATAAATGAGGCATATGTCAGACAACATGCCATGGAAAGGCTGAACTGGGCATGCTCACACACTTAGGCCATATCTCCATTTAGCAGTTGGCCACACATATCTGGTATTTGTACGTGTCATTCCAGGAACCAACCACAACACAACAATCTGCCCAGTGCACACAGTAAATGACTACAGAGACATAAGTGATATAGTGGATCGCCCTCATATTCAAACATCTTCCACAGATACACAAGTTGTTCATAGGAACAGGGAATGCTATGGCAATAAAGACCTGCAAACAGTATAACAGCACAACAAATATTGTGCATCTGACAATTGAACATATGAGTGTAGAGGTCAATACTAGGCTTGTTGCCCTAGGGAATTACAGCTTAGCCAGAGTGTGCTTGACATCTGCATCCCCAGTACAGTAGGCTACTGTGCCACTGTAAAGTAGTTCACATAAGGCAACGTGTGAGGCTAGTGAGCTGTGCCTCTGTCAAGCAGGGGCACAGTGGAGATCCCAGGGTTTGAATGTGCTAAGCCACAGCCATGTTGTTGGTGTGTGCTGGAAGAGGGTTGCTGAGGACCTCTAACAGTAAGTGGCCATCAATAACAGACTGAAGGGAGCCCTATCTGCATTGTCTGGACAATTCCACTGTCAACACTGTGTTGTGATGATTATGTGGGAATGAAGTGTCGTGCCGGTACTGTTCACAGATGTCCTCCCTCTGTGGGCTACAGCTCTGCAATGTATTAGCTCACTCTGTCTGTTGGACGGCTCATATATGGCTGTTGTACACCTGACAGGTGTCTTGTTGTGGAGCAGTCATGGGTATATGTGGGATAGCATGATCAATGCAAACCTTACACATGCTCATAGAATGCAATTGTCAAGGATTATGCAGAGTGGCCAGTATAGTCCCCAAGCATGGGTCCTTTGAAGTCGTCCACCCCAGTCTTCACAAGTGTAGAGTCTGCTTGTGCTAAATACAGTTTGTTTGCAGTGACAACCTTGCCTGGGGGTGGAGATGGGATATGGATGTCCAGGGAAAGGTGGGTATGGTCAGATATCAACAATGGTGGTCTACCTCTGATGTGGAACAGTGAGTACCCATGTTGCAGATGGACAGGTGCAATATGTATTCCCCCATGTGGCTGTGGTGTGTGGTTCTGCTATAGCACATGGACCCACAAATTGTAGTGGCTGTAGGGTAAAGTGGTAGAGGCCTGAGTAGTTCTCACACACAATATGCCTGTACCTGATGTTATCAACTGGAATGGTGTATGTGAACACCTGCATATCGCGGCAGCGTTCTCAGGGAAGCAAAGTGTGTGTCCTGGATGTGGGAGTGGTGTTCTGGACTGCTTGTGTTGTGTGTTACAGGTCCTGTGGTCATGAAGCATGGTATAGAACATAACCTGCCAGTGCGATGTGCATATCTGACCTTGACGTAGGTGGCTGCAAATGCATATATATGCTATCCCCCACCTGACAGGTAGTACTAGATGTACATACCTCTGTAGAAATAAAGATGTCAGCACCCTATAAATACTGCAGGTGCAGACCAGATGCCCAGTAATTCGGTTAGCATGCTCTGCTAATGCGTCTCCCTCAAGTGTCATAATATAGGTAGGTAGGAGTTCCAACCATGCAAATGCTCAGTGTGTGTGTGTGTGTGTGTGTGTGTGTGTGTGTGTGTGTGGGTGAGCGGGGTTGATGTGTGTGCAAGTCTGTGTGAGGGAGATGTCTCTTTTGGCAACTGCTAATGCGTTTGTTACAAGTTGTCATAGCATAGTTAGGTAGAGGTTTGAATCCTGCAACTGCCCAGTGTGTGTGGAGGGGGGTTAGTGTGTATGCAAGTCTTTGTGCGGGAGATGTCTCTTTTGGCAACTGTGAAAGCACTCTACAGGATGCACATTCCCCTATCTAAGCACGGATGATGTCAGCACTCTATAAGTACAGCAGGAGAAGAAAAACATCCCAGTAATTCAAATAGCACCCTCTGCTAATGCGTCTTTCTCAAGTGTCATAACATAGTTAGGTAGGAGTTTGAAACCTGCAAGTGTGTGTGTTTGGATGTGGGGAGTTTGTGTGTGTGCAATTCTGTATGAAAGACTTGTGCTTTTTTGCAATCAGGAGATCACACTACATGATGCACATTACCCTTTCCAAACACTGATGATGTCAGCACCCTATAAGTACAGCCGGAGATGAGAAACCTCCTAGTAATCTGAATAGTACGCTTTGCTAATGCATCTCTCTCACATGTCGTGACATAGTTAGGTAGGGTATGAATCTTGCAATTGGCAAGCGTGTGGGGGTAGTAAGGTGTGTGTAATTGCAAGTATGAAAGAACAGATCTTTTTGGCAAATACTACAATACACCAGATGCTGCATATTCCCCCAGTAAACACAAGGGATGTCACCACACTATCAGCACAGCCAAACAGGGCTAGTTGGCCAGTAATGCCAATAGTGCGCTCCGCTACTGGGTCTATTACCATTGTCAGAGTACAGATAGGTATGTTTTGGAAACCCACAACTGCCACGTGTGATTGTGTCACACATTATGACCTTGTGTGGGTCTTTGTGCATAACAATGCATGCCATTGCCTAAACCAGCAATGGCAATGCACATGATATGCGTGTGACACATACACATACATACCTGTGACCTGCAGTAGTTACCATGTCTGACACGTGCCTCGAGTGGATAAATGGTATTTGCAATGCATAACAATATGACTGTGTCTTACTGTGCAGGGGCCGCATGCGGTATGTGTCTATACAGTGTGGGAGTATATGGTAAAATACTTACAGCAGGGGATACACATCTGGTCTGGGCCATATAGTCTACATGTAGTCGATGTACAGGTGCTGCATGTTTCCACCTGTTGTGGGAGTGGTAACATGTTATTTCACTGCAATTCAGTGACCACATGCTGGGAACCTTTCAACTAGTGTGTTGTAGCTACAGTAATGCTCACGCACAATGTTTGGCTGGATGCAGTCCAGCCATATATAGACAGTTCTTGAGACTGTCATATTGCCAGTGTTGTTATGGAGGATAGGTGGGTTTCCTGTGTATGGGAGGGTTGTGTGTGCCAGGCTATGAACCAGAAGGCAGTCCAACACACTGTTAGTTGCACATGAATAGGCCCTGATGCTTTGTGCTGTGCCAACAACCTGGATGTGTGTGTATCTGTGGTGCATTGGGATACCACCCCCCTGTCCATGTGTGTTACATGTGTAGGGGACGACAGGCATGGTATGAGGTATAACCTGGCAGTGATGGGTTGCACCTGTTAGCCATGAATCAGGACTCTGGTACTGCACAGAGATTGCAGTTCACCGTGCTGAGGACAGTGTCCAGTGCATGCATCTTGCGGTGTACACTGCTGGTGTTGTGTAGCATCACTGTTAGTGTCCTTTCCTGTGTGTTGCCTGTGGAGGTGGCTTTGTAATCCGTGTCCTGCAGCATAAGGAACTGTGTGTGTATCAAGGGGCGTCGCCAATATACATTGGCCCATGGCTGTCACATGCAAGCTGCCCGTCGCAAATCATTGTGGCTTCCCTAGCATATAAGCACATGTTGACAGCCAGTGGATACCCTATGAATGACATTGGAGATTGAGCAGAATGTAGACATAGAACACCCTTCCTACATATAGTGGTAGCATACCTGGTGAGGGTATGATGACAACCAAGATCAGGGTCATACTGGCCCATGCCACATGCTGAGAGATCCCTTCTATGTCCCCTATCATGTAGTCCAGGGAGGTATGTCTCAGGTCATCCATAGTGGCGTGGTCAATGACTGAGTCATATGTGTCCATGCCTCTGACTGACCTGTATGCATGTGTTTTGTGGTGGACCATAGTGCCCCACAGGCATATCACTGTGACCTTCACCATGTACAGCCTGTTGAGCGGGACCCCACTGCAGCGGCCAATAGAGGTACCTGACACATCTGTAGCAGGTGTGTTGTGTAGCCCTACAGGCTGTGAGTGTGTGGCACACGGGATGTGTGTGCCGCATGTGGCATGTGCTCTGTTCCGACGTAACGTATGCCTGTGTGCTAGCTGCGGAGGTGTGTGATGCTCAGGCAGGATGCTATTCTGAGTCTCCAGGTATGCCCCAGTGTGTTCAGATTGCTATCAGTGCGGGTCTACGTCTGACTGGTATTGTAGTCACTGTAGTATGTCATGCCACCTGACAGGGTATGGCATTACTGGGTTCAGAGTGCTCAGTCCCCAGATTGTCTATGTTGTGGCATCCCACACATGTGTTGTACGTTCCTGGCCAGGGGTGAGGGTTGACTGCATACATGTGGCAGCTGTGACATTGCCACATGACTCACATAAACCACAACTGGACCTTAGAGGTGATTTACATGTTACCTTTGCACATGCTACCATAGTAGTGTGATTGCCATGGTGATTACCAACACATAGGGTCAATGGGGAACAACATACTGAAGGTGTGTATGTGTGGGTGTACTGCTACTGATTTCATAGCACTGGCATATATGACTGCACACGTGGGTAAATGCTAGGTAAGACGTGCAATGTGTCACAGGCAACGTACATGCGAACAGGACAGACAGTGATGTTCTGTCATGTGTAAACTTGACATACGTATTGTACGCTATGCAGATGTCACTAGGAGTCCACAGAAGCACTGTAACTCTGCATTGCAGGTGGAAGCAGTGTTCCAGGGAACCCCAAGCGAACATGCATGCAAACAAAGCTACAGTAAGCAGGGCTGGAAGTAGTCCATTGTACAACAAAGAAGGGGTAACACTAACAGTAGGTAACAGTGCAAATATGTAGGCACTATCAACATGTACCCAGGAATGCACATTTCAGATGTCCATGGTAGAATTGATATTATGTCATAGTTAATTGTGATTTGGATTACATTGGTACTGCACACATATCAACATGCGCAAACATCCACATTGCATAGTCATTGTGGGCAACTTGCCACCATTACTGTACATGTCCATCATTGCGTATCACTACTTGCATTAGCTTCCCCCCTGTGCTACCCATGTATGTGGCTATCTGTTGACATCCTTACCACCGGTATGCAATAATGTGCAGCTGTTACACTTTGGTGCATTACTATGGGTGTAGATAACAATTCAGGACAGTCATATGGTTACTGCATCAGGCATGCTGGGATATACACACAGTCATATCAGCACAATGTACTGTTACCAACATGATACTACTAATACCCTTCTATATAGTCACCCTGTGCATCAGCAACGTGTTTACCTGTTCCTGCACTGATGTTGGAGACTGCAGGAGGTGGCACAGTTTCATCATATGCACAGGATGTGAATTAGGTATGCCTGAGTCTGCCACTGATACCACCAATTGACATGTGTGTTGGTGTGTTGGTGAGGTGTGTGTGTTGGTGAGGGATGGCAGTACAGGGTGGGGCACTGTTGGTGCAGTGCAGTGTGTGCGGCAATGTGGTAGCCCTAGGTGTTAACATTTTGCATGTGTGTATGCACACACACAGTTCCACCTCATGGCTGCCATATACAGGAGTTTGTGGACAGCCACAGACTGCACCTGGCAGGTCATACAGATCAGTGTCTGTGGGCACGGACACGGTACCTGTGCCTGGCAGGGGTGCTACAGACCGTATCCGGTACTAAGCCAGACTGGGTACTGTCATCAGAAGCGGGAGTGTGTTGACTGGACACAGGTCCCTGTTGGGAATGTCCAGAGCCATGTGCACGTGGTCTCCTGGGGCGTTCCGATGACAGCACAGACCCAGCATTGCTGGGGCTGCTGCTGGCACTATGGGGGCATCCGTGGGCCTGTTGTCGTCCGTGCCGACTGCCAGCTGCTACTGTTGCTGGCATATGGCCATGTCGATGCCGCAACCGCCCACCATTGCCCTGGCTCATGGACATGTGGTTGTGGAACTGCTGTAATATGTCCCCACAACGTCTGTCTATGACATCGGTGAAATTACGGATAGCATCCGCGATGTCACACATACTGTCATTCATGGCTGTGCGACATGCTCTCAGCTCCCTCAGACCCTGTCTGGTGTACCTTTCCATACGCGACTGTGCCTGCATGACAGCCCGAAACATAGCTGAGGTTGACAGACCTCTTTGGGCACGTCTGCCAGAGGCAGTACACCCATGGCTGCTCCCACGAGAACCCATGGGCAACTGTCTGTGTGGTATCATCGCAGGACCCTGCCCATGGCTGCTGTGTGGGGAAGCATGTGCCACATATACCACATTATCCTGGTAAATGCCCACTGTATCCTGTCCATCACCTAGGGACAATGGTGACATAGGATGTACTGGCAGGATGACTGTGCGCAATGATGGGGTTGACAGCTGTGTACTGTCAGTTGGCTGACCAATGGCGGACCCTGACACACCTTCCTGTGCCATTACACAGATATCATCATTATCAGTACCTGTGGCACCAGATTCAGGTTCCCTGCTGCAGGACACCAGTGCAGCACCAGAACCTGTGGGAGGAAGACAGGAAACACAGTTTACAGTGTCCACACAATGTTACCAGTGATGCACTTATGCACACATGCACACATGCACGTGGACACATGCACACATGCACACATGCACACATGGACACAGGCACACATGCACACATGCACACATGCACATGTGCACACATGCACACATGCACACTTGCACACATGCACACATGCACACGTGGACACAGGCACACATGCACGCACGCACACATGCACACATCCACACATGGGCACGTGGACACGTGTACACATGCACACATGCACACGTGGACACATGCACACATGCACACATCACACGTGGACACAGGCACACATGCACACATGCACACATGCACACATGCACACATGGACACAGGCACACTTGCACACATGCACACATGTACACATGCACACATGCACACGTGGACACAGGCACACATGCACACATGCACACCCCGCAGTATACACACAGAGCACTACTGAGTTACACTAGTATTACTAGCACTATCAGGACTATTTTAGGTATTGTTAAAACACACTCACCAGCATGGATGGCCTGCCTTGCTGTAACACCGGAGGGACCTGCAGAAATGAGAAGATTAATGTCAGTGGGCACAACTGTGCCATTGATACTGCATATGATACAGTGCAGTAGTACACCAGTTGCCTTTCACACATCGGTTGCTGATATTGCCAATATCACACCTGCACAATTACATACTATGTTGACAGCTACATACCACAGACACACCTTACACATGCATAAACTAATTGTGTACAGAACAGTCAAGTGTACATATGGCATATTACCTGCACGCTCCATGTCGTGCTGCTGTGTGGATCCAGCCTCCATCATGATGCAGGTGTATTGCTGTTGCTGTTCTGGGGCTGGAGCCACAACACTTAGGAGTAGCCCCTCCAGTCTGGTGAGGGGGGGATGTGTGGCCACTCCACCTCCTGTGGCAACCTGCTGCCTGTGGATATCCGACACACGCTGATGGACATTTCTGATTAAATCACTGCAGTGATATCGTACCTGGTCATATGTCCTATTATGCGTGCCAATGTCATTTACCCTACGGACAAGGTCTTGCCACAGTGCAGCCCTCTCCTGCTGATTCTGGCTGGTGCGGGAAAACAGTATGTCATAATCCCGCACCAGGCTCTGGTGTATCTCCTCATCTTCTGCTGCAGAGTAGGTGGGATTACGCTGACGCACCATGTCCCTGGAAGAGAACACAAACAGGATATCAGCAGACTATGTCAGCAATATATGGCACACATACTATACATGATACTCAACTGTAGTGATATACTACTACTCCCATATGTAGCATGTGTGTGTCTCTTGGTGGATACACAAGTACATGGCCAGATGTCAATGCTCAGCCAACACCTGTGCAACAATACCTGCCACATTCCATACAACATAGTAGCATGCCCCATCGGTCAGCACACTGCGACAGGTCCAATGCACAACCTCACTCTGGGGGTTTATACCAAGGTACTGTATGTGGAACGCCATCCACTAGTGTGATTTGGACACAAGTTACTCGGCCTGGATATGCATATCCCACCACCACCACCACCACCACCACCACCAGCACAGTAGACTACTTTGATATGTATGTGATTAGACAGTTATTCACTTGTTAGGACTGAGATGGTATCCATGCAGCCCACTGGGCCAGTGGAAGCCACAACCCACACTGCTGACCCTTTGCGAATGCTTCCCACGAACATCCCAAAGATTGCATGGAACATGCACACACATTTCTAACCCAGACCCTATGCACAAAGGTTAGGCATCTTGTCTGGTGGACCCCAGCCAAAGGCAGATTGTATAACAATAGAAGGAGGCTACTGCAGGACAGAGCAGATTCACATTAAGGGAAGGCATCTGTGGTCAGCACTGGTAATAAGCTACGGTCTCTCATAACAACATCCACTGCCTACTCTGGGAGGGAAATGGCCACGAACACCATAGATAACCACAAGGCCTTCTTCAGTTATGTTACACATATGGACCAAACGCTTCAGATATGCTCTGAGTTAATACATACCTACTTAACATTCACCGAACACACAGATATTGGCAACATTCTTGCAGACAGGTTCGGTGCACGTATCCCCCCTCCTTCTCCCCCACAAGTAGAAATACTTATGACAGCTGAATGTAACCTCCCTATCATCTCACATGTCCAGGTGAGGGCTGCCCTCAGCAAAGCAGAATACACAGCATCAATGTGACCTGATGGTATCCCTGGTTGTATGTTACGTGAACTCCAAGAGGACATACAACTTCATATAAGAGTGATATTTAACCTTGTCCGTACTACAGGATATGTACCTGAACACTGGCATACAGCAACAGTGGTCCCACTCCAATAAGGAGGCACCTCTACTGACCCTGGGAACTATTGCACCATAAGCTTAACCAGCCTGGTCTGCAAAGCTATGGAATGATTCAGTATGGGACGCATATACAGCGATATTGGGTACCTGCAGACACTTGTTCCCAGCCAGTTTGCCTTTGTGATGGGCTGAACCTGCCTTTTGAACCTGGTTGACCTTTCAAAATAGTCACTACAGCCATTGATGAGGGCAATGCAATCCATACATCCTACCTGGACTTGCCTAAGGCCTTCAACACAGTACTCCACTCAGGCATCATAGACAAGCGCATCAGCTTACATGTTACTACATATGTCACATGATGGGTTGCACACTGGTTGACATACAGACTCCATTATATCGATATTGTAGGAGCCATGTCAGACTCAATGCCAGTCACATGTGGTATCCCACAGGCCTCTGTCCTAGGACCCCTCTTGTTTGGCATTTATTTCTCAGATGTAAAAGCGAACATGTGCGGGTTGTGGATGACAATGTTCCCAGATGACTGCTAACTAAGCGCCATAGTCGTTACATCAGCTGACACACACATCCTACAGACAGGCCTCACTGCAACGGAAAACTGCTGCCAGGATCATGGCCTAACACTGAATGACATGTAATGTATAGTCATTCCCTTTTGGGTGGAACTATGTACACACAACATATCACATGGACATACCTATAGATACAGACCTATGACACATATGGAGGGTTCACAGTATGCAGACTATTAACCTGTTACTTTACATTACCTGTGTTTGTCGCAGCTGGTTGCGTTACCACTACTACTGCTTCCTGCTGCTGCTGGCACGGCTTGCTACTGTCACTGCTGACAGCTTAGACTCAGTGTGTGTACCGTGTGTTGTTGTTTGTGTTTTTTTTTCTCTCTCTCTCTCTCTGTCTCTGTCTGTCTCTCTCTCTCTCTCTCTCTGTCTGCCTCCAGACAGTGCAATGAACATATTGCATGTGTGGAGTGTGAGTACAAAATGCTTTTGTAGGTATCTGCATAAGTCCATGTGATGGCCTCTGCACCAATTGTAAGCCAGCATTTGCTAATTGCATGCAGCCAGTTGTGTACTGATTGCAGTTCTCACTGTGATTTCAGGACAGTGCTATAAAAGGGTATGTGAGATAGGCATTGCCCTTTCAGATTGTAAGGGTGGGGACCATGCTGGTATGCTGTGGACACTGTTCTGTGAGTGTAAAGGTTAGTATCTCTCTCATGATTCAGGCTGTGTTGTAGATTCACATTTCTCCATTCCTCTCTCCTGTTTCCTGTAGTGTGTATGCACACTGACACCTACAACTATATATACATATATATATATATATATATATATATATATATATATATATATATATATGTAAATATACATAAATTTATATATGTACATTAACTGACATTGTTACCTACTAGCTACCAACTAGCATGGCTGTTTCTGTTCACACACTACTATTATGGGAATCCACTAGTTTTGACAGTAAGTATAAATGGCATGCTTTGTGTACTACTCATCCTATATTCCCTTTACATTATTTCCTACTATTACATGATATATTTATTGTAGCACAATGTTCTTGTATTAGAGTCATGGCTTAGTGGTAGGTCATGCAGACTACTGTTTCCTGGGTTCGGGACTGACAGTGGGATTTTATTTTGCTTTTGAACTGACTACAGGACCTGTCAATCAGAGTGACTAAGGCACTTTTAAGCAGTTGTAACCGGGTTAGCGCTGGTTTGCGTGGAGCTCCTGCATGCGCACTGGCGTTCAGCTCCGCGCACACCTGCTTACAACTGCTTAACAATGCTTACTCTGGCACACCAGCTATTTTCTTTGAAAGAAATGAAAATGGGGAGACAGGAAAGTGGTGAAAAAGGGGTCACAAAGAGGGTAAGACAGTAGGGAAACAAGCTTGGGATTTGCAGGAGGGATGTAGGTAAGACCCATAGCTGCCCATTTCTTCATCAGCAACAGCTGTGCATATGTATGTAATTTGGTGTGACATTTGAAACCTTCCACCCTTGAGAGAGGTGTCAGGACAACAATAATACTTGTTGTACATCCAATTGTAATTGATAGTTTCTATGTCCAGTAGACATGTGTGCGGAATGGGCAGCTATGTATGGGGCATAATTTTTTTGTGGGTACAGAGTGCCCTTTTTTTTTTTTTTCAGGTGAGAGTGGTATGTCAGGTGAAGGAAGTCGGTATAGCTGGGGAGGTAGGTTGGGTAGGTCAACAGACAAGACAAACAAGACGCATACAGGGGCGGTTTATGACACGTGTGGGGGGGGTTACACAATTGATGGGGACGGATGTTTGGATATCCAGAGCCCATGAGCCCACAGATGGCAACAGTGGAACTGATATCCCCACCCATGGGCAGTTGCCACTGTTCCTTCACTGCCCAGGATGGGGCTGTGCTGGGGGCTGTGTAGGCCGGGCAACAGGCATGCCCATAAGTTGTGCCACCTGTGCCTCAAGCTGGTGTAGGGGCCCAAGAACAGAGTCCCGGATCTCCCTACGCACCACAGTCCGGACGCTACGGAGGGTGAGTGGTGGTTCTCCTCCAGTCACGCTTGCAGAGGGGGGACGAGCCCCATTCCCTGCAGCGCTTCCACCTGCAGGTGGCACAGGGCCACCAGAGGAGGGTCCAGACTGGGCACTAGTGCCAGGTGCACTCGCCAGCTGAGGTGGGAGAGGTCGGTCCGCTGGAACCCGCCTTCCCTGTCATCCTATGTTTTGCATTATGTCCTGACAGTTTGGGTTAGTAACATACAATACCATTTGCAATTAGTTGTAACAGCATGCATTAGTATTCCCATTAACCAAACACCCAGATATTCACACCATTGAACAGCGTGCATAACACATGCATAATTTGAACAACAATACACAGTCCAACAACATGCAGGGTTGATTGATGGCAACAGGCCATCAGGTTTGGATGTATGAACAGGGCAGTTGCATCAACGGACATGCAAATATTTATGACCCAACAGGACAAATGTCCAGGGGTGTTAATTGTGATTGCACATACCATTTTCACGTGGAATGGGTTATATGTGGTTATAGGGTGGGGTGAAGAAAATAATATTAACACCTTCGAATACCAATGCATATTTTGTACATTTCTAATAGCTGCGCATATATATACACTACTGTTCTAACTACAGTTTCCTATATGATAACTACTTCAATTTGGAGATAGGACTGTTACTGCTACATCAATATACATTTTATTGTTTTTCATACACATTCATATTTGGCTTTGTTCAGCTACATCATCCTGCTACATTTGCTTTATATAGCTATAGACAACTGCGGATGTTTGGTATGTCAGACAATCATACTATCTGCATATTGCAGACTGAGAGCAACATATCCAGATTTTGGGATACACATTCCAGCTGCAACAACACTTTGAACAGATTTTGCTGTTTGGTTCTGCTTCTCACATTCATTTCATTCTGTACTGACTGCAGTATACTTTATTCAAGGGTTATTACTACTTTATTGGTGGATTCATAACTCTTTCTCACACTCTCTCACTTGTTTTAATTTTACTATTCAGGATGGTACTTACTTCTAGGCTTTATTGACATGTTTTACCTGTAGTTATTACAATCCTTTCCAGCAGTCTCACTTCTGTCATGTTTCAGTATTTCAACAGGGCATATTTCACACATGTGATTTGCTCATCTTCTGCAGCTGTACTTTTCAGCCTGCTGCAGGTTGTGTACTATTATATTACAGGTGGGGCATCTTTATTTCAGACTTTATTTGAGACATTTTCATTTTTCTGTTTGGATTACAGACTGCAGCACACTTTTGTAATCAAGCAATACTTGCAAACACTCTTACACTGTTACTTGCACATTTTATTACTTAGTGACTACACTGCACTCTTTTGCTAACTGTCATAATTTTATATTTCTTTACAGTTACTGGGAGAGGATTACTGACCTGCCTGGTGGCGCAACCGCACCAGCCTATCGCCATAGGCTCTGTGGTTCGCAGAACGGACACCTGCAGCTGTAATATAAATGAAGTAATATTGGAATACACATCTCCATAATATCAGCTTGTTTAATTTCTTACATACATAATTAAATGTAACTTACTCAGTAGTGGGGCATTGGGCATTTGCCGGGCCTCCTGGATCCAAAGGTTCAATTGGTCCTGCTTGCGTCTCTTCAGGTCCGCATGGTGGTGACGGACCTGCTCACCAGTCCTTGGAATCCCTGTGGCACTGGTGAGATCATGAGCCAACCGGTCCCACACTTCAGCCCTATATGCTCCCCACAGGACCTGGCCCTGCATGAGTTGGGCCTCATGATTGTGGACTAGGAGCCAGACCATGTATCTGGACTCCTCAACGCCCCACCTCTGTGCTCGAAAGCAACTACCCTCACCTACTCCTGACATTCTGGCTGCAAGTTAGATCTACAATCTTTTATGCTGTGTATTCCCGCCTATGGGGCTTATATATGCCGTTTTTCCCACACATATCTGTGATTGGCCATTTTGGAATTGTATCAACTTCACAAAACCTGCTTTGTCATGCTCCACTTTGTATTCATTCCTATATATTTGCTATTACTGCATTCCTAGGTACTGCTGTCATGGCTTGGTGGCTCAGTACCTTGACTATGGTGCATAGTATCCTGGATTCGAACCTGGCCACTGCTTTTTATTTTTTATGACTGTCTAGACAGGCTAAGGGGTGTGTCTGTGTAAAGGCAGTTTTGATACAGCTTGCTCAATGTTGCCCGTCAGTTAGCTTGTTGGCGTGGTGCGCAGCTCACAAGAATGGGTTACGCTGGTTTACGCTTCATTTGGCTGTTAGCACGCATATTACGCTCAGCTCAGCTAGGGGCACTCATTTTACACCTGTTATACCACTGCTCACCTACGGGCACTCATTTTACACCTGTTAAACCACTGCTCACCTACGGGCAGATGCACTCACCTTGTTAAACTGTAGCTCAGCTATAGGCACATCTCGCATTTTTTATTGTTTTGTTATCTCACATTTCTTCAAAATAAATGGACTATTTCATTACATTTTACATAAACTATGATTTGATATGTGTACATGTTTGTCAGGGACTTGTTTTGTGCTTATTTTACTAAAAATAAATATTGATGTTGTGGGGGCTCAAACCATGAATGCCTGCTCTTCAGCCGACGTCTCTACTGCTACACTATTGCTTCTTGGCTTACTTTGCATATTTAGTTCTTATATCCTTTTCCACTGACTGCTAACTGTGGCTAAGCTACGGGCACGCCCGCGCAAATGAGCGCACTAACGGGCAAACATCTTTACGATTTAAAAAAAATATATAACATGTTCATTTATATATTTTATGTTCATAGTCTGTGGGGGCATGTGTTGTGTTGTGCTTATTCACATTTCCATGGCCTCTGTCATGGGTGTTTACTTTGGGCACTTTTACTCTTCTGGGGGCGTGTCCGCTTTCAGGGCTCAGCCTACGGACACGCCCCCTACTGTCTTCCACGGACCGTGTTAGCCTTAGGTGTGATTCAGCATGCCCTCATGCATATGCATGACATGCTGACATCACTCCGTTTAACTGCAGCCTCCGTGTAAGCCTTGTATCTCTTACATGGAGGCTTCGTGAATCCTGCCCTTAGTGTCTCACTTCATCAGATGACAAGTTTTATATATTTTTTTATACACGATAAGTTACTTAGTTCAATGCGATTTATTCACATGTTGTATGTTTTGAATGTTTTTCACTGTTTTCACTGTTGAGACATAAAAAAGAGAGAGAGAGAGCTTTAAGGCTCTCAGTATAACTTAAGGTAGACATACCCTCTTTTGTCTTAGTGAGAAAATGCTGTGGTCTCTCAAGCTGAATCATATGCTTAGAAAAGTACCTATCAAATAGGGCATTATATTTTTGTATAGGTCTGATGAGGAAGGAGTAGAGTGGGATGATAACTTCCTTTGACCTTGAAGACTGACTGGTCTGGCTAGATAAAAGGATTTCTCAATGACAGTGGATACATGGTGATAAAAGAATAGCTCATTGTCAATGAAAGCGTCCAGGATATTAATGGTTTAATTACTTTCCAAACGTGTCTCCAGAGACAGGACTGCATTTCATGGAATGCTAGGCCCTGCTGGAGAATCTGCAAGTCAGATGGGGTTGACTATGACAGCTCCAAGATTGCAGTAATATGCAAACTTAGTCAGGAATAGGCCCTTGATGTCAGAAGAGACATCTGAAAAATAAATATTAAAGAAATGTGGACCCAAGACCAATCCTTGGGGGACACCACAGGTGAGTATTCTTTTTGATGAGAACATGCCTTTACCACTAATATGTTGGATTCTGCCAGCAAGTCAGGCTGCTATCCAGCAGGTAACATAGGAGCCTAGGTTTAGCTTGATTAGCTTATCAAGAAAGATAAAATGTGGGATGTTATCAAAGGCCTCAGCCAAGCCCAGGTAGGCAGTGTGAACTGATTTTTGGCCATAGATAGACCACTAAGGATTTGCTCAGAATTGATCCGGAGGTGGCATGGTTATTTTAATGTCAGAGAATGTTTTTGGGAGATGGGGGTAGTTTGTGCTAAATTTGTCAGCTAACATGCTGTCTGTGTCCTCAGTGGATGAGTATGTGCTGCTAAATGCTGAGCATTGCTGAATTTTACATCTAAGGTTTTTGCCATACCTGAAGGTGGCTTTGTTGTTGTCCTTTGAAAATGTGACAATTTTCAATCCATACTTACTGTTGAAGGATTTGAGTTTGATTCTAAGATACTTTTCATTTGATTTTTGTCTCCCCCTCCTTCAGGTGATCTGGTATTAAGTTTTCACCTACAATACATGAGCTTCTTCCCAGGATCAGAGGAAGTTGCTAGGCTATTTGCCCTGAGGCCCATACAAGTTTAGCCAAGAATTTAGCCCATGTTCCAAAAAGTCAGCACCCTATGCCACTGTCCAGCAGGGACACAGGTGGAATCCCAGGGGTATATTTTATGTTCCCCATCCAGTTTGCACTTTTAAAGGGTTAATCAGGTACTCTGCTTTACGTGGGGAGGTAGTCTATTCCACAAAAGGGGGAGTCACTGGGACACAAAACTATCCCACCAACAAGTCCTATTGATGTCACAGACCAGGTTGAAGTTGCGTGTGTGGGTTACTCGAGTGGAGTTTGACTTGCAGATATGCAGCAGTCCCATCAGGGAGGGGTCTGAGATTGCTTTGTATGCCAGTCAGAGGTCATCTCTGAGGAGTCTGTAGGAGACTGAGTAGAGGGACAGGGCTTTTAGCCTATCTGTGTAGGGGAGATATTTGAGACCTTGGATTCTTCAGGTGAGAAACCTCTGTGGTTTCTCCAGCTGCTGCATGTGCTTTGTGAGGTACATGCCGAGAGGGACATTGTACTCAATAATGGGTCTTATAAGGGAGGAATACAGGGATGTTATGACTACTCTGTCCCTGGATGAGATACCCTTACTAATGAGGTGGGCCATATATAAGGCTTTCTGTACAACAGTGGCAATATGGTGGTCAAAAGTCAGTTTATTTTCAAACTGGGTGCCCAAGTCCCTCATAACTGATTGTGTGGTTAGGACCTTATTATCAATGTGATCATTTGTGGGGACGTCACTCTCCCTGAAAGGATGTTATCGTATAGCTTGTTTAAACCATGGTTCCACCATTGATATTTATTCCTGAACTTGGTATGGTATTTATATCTTATGTGGACCGATACATTAATGCTTATTTTAAGGTAAATATATAAATTATTCTCAAATGTGGCATTGTGTGAGATCATGGTGAAAAAGATAATTGAGTTTTCTCAAGTTATCAGTTAGCTGTAGTACACTTGCCTTAGAGTAGTTAGTAAAGACAGATGGGTTTTGCAGTAAATCACTTTTCCTCATACTGTACTCTCTGAATGGTGGTCAGATTTGACAAGTGATAGGATAACTGTTAGTGATGATCTGGTTACACTGATGAGGATCACAGCCAATATTTTTTAAACCCAAATTTGGGACTTGAACTAGCTTATCTAAAGAGTTTCCATTAATGAAATCAAGAAAACTTTGTGCATATTAATCTGTAGTGGTGTCAGTTTCCCAACTAATGCAAAGATAGTTGAAGTCTCCTAAGAAGAAAGAGATTGATTTGCTAAGGAGGGATTTCATTTTATTTAGATATGCTTAGTGGGTTGCAAGTGACATGGGGGGTTGGCTATGGTAGTTGACTCTGACTACGATGTTGTACCAAAATTGTATTTACTGTGAGTACGATATGGAGGAGTTCAGGCTCATTATCCTTTATTAAGAGTCTGGAGATAAATTGGATTCCTAGAACTACATACTCATCCTCTCCTATAAAATTATCATTATTTGGAGTTGTTCTGAAATAATGGCAGGAATTGAAAGTCTGCACTGTATGAATGCTATATCTTCAAGAGTTGTGAATGCCTGTAAAGAGTACAACATCTTATTTAGGTTTCTATTATCATGCAGTGTTACCTATATCTATCTATCTATATATATATATATATATATATATATATATATATATATATATATATATATATATATATATATATATATATATATATATATATATATATACACACACACACACACACACACACACATATATATATATATATATATATATATATATATATATATATATATTTATATATATATAAATCTCTATTTTGTTTGACTATATAGATAATTTGAGGAGAGTGATCCTGCCTAAAAATAAGCACCATGGGGGAAGAAATGGTCCTGCTCAGTATACAGAAGTCATGAGGAAAGAGGTGCAAGCCATTTCAATCAAAGCAGCTAGGACTGTCCATCATCTCCTCCTGGACAGATATATATTGGATCCCCTTAGAATGATATTAATGACTATGTGAATAATTAAAGCAACTATCTTTTGATTGTACTGTGGTATTATTCTTGGTGATGGTAGGATACTACTCAAGTCTAGTTTCCTACTAATTCAGATGTGTATTCTGAAAGTTCTATCATGTCCTTCTTCATAAGATCAAAGGAGGTTTGTCTTAAGTAATACATTCCCACATGCGCAATGACCAGGTTATATGCATACCTAGGGCGAAGGGACTTGAAGGCGTCAGTGACATTGCAGTTCCTGCTACCTGAGAAGCAGCTATCTGCCCCACTTTGCTTGCATAGCCTGGTGAGTACTGCATCTGTGTGTCTGTCTAAGGAGTCACCTATGAGTAAGATGCTACCAAATGTACTTGCTTTGTCTTGTGCCTTATGGGCTTTGGCTTGACAATTGGATGATCTCTTTTTTAGGTAAGTTTTCTATAATGTCTGGGAATGTTGCTTGTCTGTCAGTGTGATTCTTAGTGTCCTGCACACTAAACCTATAGCAACATGTTTTATTACAGTCAACAATTTTAGAAGACTGCTGGCCTTCATGGTTAGTAGTGAGATGCACCTCTCACAAATAGCATCATCTAATGGAAGAAGCAAACAGTTGTCAGTGAGCATAATGAAATTCTTACATCACATCAGGTTGCATAGTGTTACCAGTCTAGTAACAGTGTGGAAAACTGTGACATCATGAGGTATAGTAATTGGTGAGAAAGGTAGCAGTAACATGTACTGATGAAGCATAATTGCTGTAAGAGATCTTTGTATCAGAGCAAGATTAGAAACAGTAGCTTAAAGAACCAAAGTTACAGTTATAAACATACATTATCAGCAATTTGAGAGTACAAAAGCCAGGAAGAAGTGAAGCAGCAACTTATGGATACTTGAAACAGTGACTGCCAACTTGGCATGGGTGCCACAACAATGGCTTAGTAAAAGTGAAGAGACAATATGCAGTTTGCAGCAATGGCTGTACTCAGAATCTGAATGCGCACAGCAAACAAAAATAAATGACAAGTACAGAAGGCAGTATGGGAAATAACAGCTATTAATTTGGCTTGGATGCCACAATTACAGTTTAATAGAAGCTTACAAATCACAACAAAGACAAGACTTAGGTTAGGAATGCCCACAGTTTTAAGAGTAGTGGAATGAGACAGTAAATAGTATGCCTATTAGAAGAGAAAGCTCTTCACTGAATGAGTATATTTACTACCAGCAAGTGTATCATCCCCACCTTTTCTCAAGTGTGCACAACTCTGCTCATGCATCCACACTTGGCTGCAGCTGTGCTCAGTCTGCTGCAGGGCAGTGTGATCATGGCCAGCTTGGGCAGTGTGATCATACCTGGCTTGATGCTGTTGTCCATTAGGTTCAATAACCAGTAAGCAAGTGTCAGAGGTAAGTGGTGACACTATTTCATAGAGTTTATTAGTGATCCAGGCAGTGCAAATACTTGTAATTTTAGACAATAGTTCTCAATACTGTGCAGCCAAGCTTCAGAGTAGATTTTAGTTCTGAGGTCAAGTCCAAGTATCTATCCTCAGGCATCCCCATGTAGTCACAGCTCAGTATAGTAGAGTGACAGTATCTGGAGGTACGCTATCTTTAACAAAACAAACAAACCAGGGCACAGACCAATCAAAAAAGCACACAGCCTTTGCAACCAATAGCAAATTTTGCCCAGAACAATAGCAACATCCCCATTTTCATCAGGGGATTACTTAATAAATCAGTTCTAATTGTTGAAAACCACACACGTACAAAAATACAGCATTAGTATATTCTAATTTAAATTTAAAATCAGGAAGTTGTACTCTGCTGAGGTAGTGGGGTTTTGTTGTGAGGTCAAGTCCAGGAAGGTATCCTCAGGCACATTTCTGTAGGACACAATGAGTTGAAACAAACAAACTAGAGTACACAAGCCAATCAAAAAAAAATGGAAACACTGTCCTTGCAACGATTAAATTTTTCACTCAGAACATAAGTAGCACTCCAACTATAAGTAGTATTACATGTTAATCTAAATCTAAAGGCATAAATCTACCTAAGCACAAAAAAGCAGCAGAGCATTTGAAATCAGCCCTGACACACTCTAACTTAAATGTGTGTTCTTCTAATAAGGTCCAATTGTACAGCTTCTTACAAATGTGTCATTCAAAAGTTTTCTGCCTAATCATTTGCTCTAGAGATTGCTGCATCAAGCATTGCAAGATCTGCATTCAGACCTCACAAGAAAGAAGATGTACATTCCAAATAGAGGAATTTTATGCTGCTCCTTGATGAAGTATTGTATTATAATTTGTATCTATAAGCAGAAAACAGAAATTTCATTCAACAGAAGATTGTCTCATGAATTAGGTTAAAGACATTTTTTCCAAAAGGATGTCTAGGACATAAGCACAGAATAGCCATCCAACTATACCATTTAATGGTTGCTTATCTGGCGATATGTTTGCAACTAGGTGTCATATTTCCTTGGAAATTTGCATTATATAACAATTAATGGTGCAATGCTATTTGGGCTCCAATGCTGCTCTTGTCTATAAGCCTTTTATATAAGAACATGAAATAACTCTCATTGACCAAATGAATAATTATATCAAACAATCACATAGCAGAATCACACCCTTTCAAACAAAAACGTTTCATCGTAAAGGGACAACTTGTGCGAGCAGGAAGGATGTGTAGTACTTTAAATGATTTTCATATAGAATGCAACTTCCTTAAAGAAATGTTTTTAAGCAGGGGTTACCCTGCTTTACTTTTAGAGGAACTTATTGATGAGGTATCCAATAAAAGAACCTCTGGTTTTTATCGACCACTCCTATGTGAAAAAGTGATAACCCAAGGGAGAATAGAGAACTGTGACTTGAATGTCAGTAATGATAACATCTGTCCAGAAACTTCAGTACATCCACCTCATGATGTAAGTAATTTTAGTTTGAACTTCATTACAACTTTTTCTGTTGATTCACAAGCTATTTGGGCTATAATACGCAAAAACTGGCACTTTATAGTAAACGACAGTTCCTTAGCTAGTAAGTTAGGACTGGTGCCTAGGATAACATATAGAAGAGGAAACAATTTGAAAGAATTAACACAAAGGAATTTTAATCATGATGGTTATAGTAGACAAAAAGGAATGGCTATATGTGGATTTTGTAATTGGTGTAAACTGGTAAAAACAGGAAACAGTTTCACTATTAATAATATGAGATACAAAATTTTCCACAAGATGAATTGTGAAACAAAAGCTGTGATTTACATTGCATGTTGCAAATGTTGTAGTGGTTTCTATATAGGGAAGACGGATCGAAGACTTTGTGATCGTATTTACGAGCACGATTATGCTATAAGAAGGGGCAATTGCCAAAATGCTTTAGCAAAACATGTCTCGTCTTTCCCTGGTCACAGCTTTGAATTCATGGCTATAGACCATATTCCTTATTCGATCAGAGGAGGTCCTTCCTCCCTGTTACTAGAATATTTAGAGTTAGAATGGCAACTGAAACTTGATGCTTTTAGATTGCCAGGGCTGAATGATAACTGTAACATCTCAGCTGTTCTTAAGTTGAGAAGTTATTTGAGATAGTCAGGTGTATATGTCTGGTGGTCTTGGCTTAGTACCATCTTGGGTTGTCTTATATTATATCCTGGTCTTGGGAGGTTCATTATGAACCGGTTTCATTATTCTTATAGCTCTTATATTTTGTCCTGGTTTTACTGAATAACCAATATTACCTTGATTCTGGTTCCTTTATGGATAAGGTGTCTCCCTCTTTTTAGATTTTCTTAGATATTTATGTATAATAACAACATATTAATATCATTTTTTATATACAAAAATTGTTTTATATTACTTTTTTAGTTGATATATGGTGCATTCTTTTACCTAGGGAAACAAATGTTATTCTTACATTTTTAATTCTTAAAATTTCAATTTTTATGAAACATGTGATGGATTAAAAATGTTATTTTATGATCTAATTTAATATGTCACTTCCTGCCTATATGCTATATTAAGGCAAGCCATGTGTTTTATGTTTTACTCTGATGAAGCTACAAGAGGCTTGTGGCGAAAACGCTGGTTCTGTTTAATGTAAATAAAGCTGCATTCAGTACTTTTTACTGTTTTACCAAGGTTGCCGTGGTTTTTGTGTTTTTATACATAGCAGAATCATATTGTCTTCCTGCTTCTCCTGCCCTGCAGTCTTTCTACTCATTTACATATTATTGTATTTCACATATTTACACATCCAAGCTTCCTACTTAACAACCCATGTTCTTCTTGAATTCTGTCTCCTGAATATACACACACCAACATTCTCTTTCTAAAGCTTCAGTCTAAAACTTTATAAGTTCAACTACGTTTACATTCTCTTCATGAGTCCCTGCATTTTCCCTTCATTTACACAATTTCTCTCCATTCCCAGCATTGCTTCTGAAAAGAAAAAAAGTGGCTTCCTAATGATAAAGATGGCCACCGAGGTGATAAAAATGCATACTTTGACATCTTCAGAGTCCTTTGGTTCAGAGATCTACTCTATACCATATTCTGCAAGATTCAGCACAAAGTTTCCTATTAATATAACATCTTACTTTTTCATGTGCTACCCTAAATAACAATAGCCTTTAGTATGCTTTGGGTAAACTGTTGTAAGGTGTGCCTTTTATTCATATCACTTTACCACTGCAAACATTGGTTTGACAGTCACAACTGAAAGTAAACTTTCTACAAGATCTCATATTGCCACCATAAGCAAAGTAAAATGAACTGAATGACTGCCTATATAAAATATATGAACAATTATATTTTTACTTAATCTCTGTTTAGGTATATTGTATATAGTTTGCTTTGTGCTGCATGTCAAACATGACTTTTCATTTTGTGTTCTTTTCTTTGCTATAGAATGATAATGCTCTTTTTATAACAGAATGACAGTAGATTTCAGATTCTATGATTATGCTGGCAGAATAAATCAGTGAGAATGTACACTTTCTAAGACTGAAGTTACTGTATTCTTTTATGACTGACATTCATATCATATATGCTCACTTGCAGCTATCTTTTTTAATGATTGACTGAATTTAATGAGAATTTATAGTGAAAGTAATTTCTAATTCCATAATTTTGCCTTTGACACATTAAGTAGTTGAAAGGTTTCACTGGACATGTTCAAACACATTATTAGCAGAAAAAAAATCCTTGTTTAACTATTGTAATCATGTTCCTGTTATTCACAAATTATTCTAAGTATCAACTTCCGAATCTTGTCATAATTTTCCTGTGAATTAAACAGACTGAAGGCCTATAGAAATGTTAGCTTTCATTGCATAACTTCAGAATGCAGTGTCTGAATCAGAAGATCACAATTCATGCTCTCTCGTGTCCTATTGCATTGCCTGCTGACCCAGAATGAAAGAAAATGTACAGTAATGCAGCTTCCATATTTATTTTTTCAGATTATGGGATACAAGATCATGGACAGTTTATATAAGATACAATAAAATGCCCTTGTTCTACTATAGTCCCCAGACTGCAATTGTAGTACATGACAAACAAAATGTGAATACATTTTGAAAACCATCAGAAGTTATTACAAAATGTTTAACACTGTACCCCACAAATCAAAGGGTTTATATGAAAATTTGAAATAAATTGTATATACCTTCTCTTGCTGTCAGTTCTCTCTAAAGAAGCAAATCACTGCTTCAGGAAATATCAGATGTGGTGAATGAATTGAATATGTGAAATTATTACAAATTAGTTGGGCACCGGGCTGGCAACTCGACACCGTAAAACTCCATTGCCAATCGTGAGCGGACAAGGTGATCCGCTGTGGCGACCCCTAACCGGGAAAAAGCCGAAAGAAGAAGAAGAAGAAGAATATACCTTAATATTTTTTTTATCAAAATGATTCCAGGATGCCATGATCTGAACAAAAAAATAGTTCATTATAATACATGTCTAAATTAAACAGAGTTCACTGACAAGTTTAAGTATATATTGTTTCTGCAGAAAATAATAAAAAATGCAGTATACACTATAGATACAACTGTGGTGGTGGTGCTGCGGTAGCATTGTCGCCTCACAGTTAGATGTTGCCCGTTCGATTCTCAGTTAGAGCGTTTTCTGTGTGGCGACATGCGTGAATGGGCGTTACTTCGTTGAAGGTTGTGCCTTAGGCCCGGCAAGCCAGCACGTAAAACTCTACTGCCAATCATTAGCGGACCAGAGTTCCGCTGTGGCGACCCCTAACCGGGAAAAACCGAAAGACACAAACAATACACTGTAGATACAACAACTTCTATGCCCTTTTAATGTATAAATATTCCAGCTTTCCTTGAGGAACCTCTTGCTCTACAAATAGCAGTTTGTTATCATTGGTTAAGAACAGTAATGTCAGTTATTCTTCATATTATTACATTATTCATTGTTAAATTTCTTTTCCTGCTCCCATAGCAGCAACTGTCTCAGTAATACTAACTACAATGTAACATTCTGTAACAACTACTAAACACAGAGATTCTCAAAGCAGTACACATTCAAAAATGTTTTAAAGAAGGTGTAGCAACTAGAACAATTTGTATAAAAAAGAAATCATTTCTATGAAATATGCAGCCTCAAGAAATATTGCTTTTTATATAAAATGCACTGCAAGGAGTTAAAGAATGACGTTCTTGGTAAGATTAATCAACTTGGGAGAGTATTTGAAGCCTAAAAATAATGAATGCAGAATATGTATAATGCAGAATTTCAGCAAATGTAAACCACATGCTATACAAGATGATGGTACACATTATAATGCACACTATCCTGAATATTAGTGCTCTGAGTCAATTCAGCTACACATTACGTTAGTTTTATCTATCCAATGTTAAATTTTAATGTGCCATAAAATATTGAAACATTTCATTAAACTACTGCAGGAAAGCACTGTAGGACTGAAATCCATGAGTGAACTTCTAGGCTATGCAAATATAGAGAAACATGCCAGGTTAATATTGGCTTCTACAGCTATATATATGTCTATTTGGTGAGTCAAGATAACAAAAAAGTATTATTGTGGTTGATTCTTCATGTCAGATTTGGTTACAGAGTATCAGATTTATATCAGGTCATCTCGAACAGGCTGTCAGAAGACCAATTACACTATATAGTAATGGTGCTATTATTTGCTGTATAGTATGTATGATAAAAGCTAGTTAAATTCCAGTGGTCTTTTAATAAATTTTAATAATTTATGCAATATTTTAATTAAAAACACACACAAACATATATCCATCTGTTTATCTATATCTATCTATATATCTATCTATCTATATATATTTATATTTGCATAGATATAAATAGATAAATAGATAGATAGATATAGATATATGGATCTCCTACTAATAGTCGAGCCACAGAAATGTTGACATGCTTTAGGTCGACACACTTATGTCAACAAAATTACATCAAGATACTACAGTGCATGAACCAAGGCTAATCCTCAGAACATGCAAAGAAAAGTGTTTTTTGCAGGGTGGAAACACACCCCTGTACTCCCACACCACCTGATAATATATATATATATATATATATATATATATATATATATATATATATATATATATTAATCCCAGAGCAGTGTCACTCTCCCACAGCTGTCAACCATTTACACATGTTGACCCACATGGGTTGGAAATACATAAGCTGAAAATTTCAGTTTATGCAAGGACTCCCACACACTCACACACACACATATATATATACATACACACGATTTACTTACCTGGACCCCTGTCTAGCAGGGTGACTCACGTGATCCCCATGATGAATTTCTTTTCTCCCATCCAACCATCAAGGTTCCTTTTGAAGAGGGTCAAAGAGGAACTCTGCTTGACATGTATTGGCAGTCTATTCCAGAGTCTGGGGAGTCTCTGGGTCAGGAACTTATCCCCCCAGCATGTTTTGTTTATTGTGATGACAAGGTTTAGATCCCTGGAGCGTGTGGCTCTGAGGGATTGGGATTTCTTTAAGTGCAGCATGTCCAACAGCTCTGGGTTTGACATGGCCTTGTATGTTAAGCAGAGATCGCCTCTGAGTAGACGATATGCGACAGAGTATAGCTGGAGTTTTTTAAGATGGTCAGCATAGGGCATCTGCTTTAGGCCTGTGATTCTTTTAGTGAGGTATTTCTGCGGCCTTTCCAGTTGTTGCAGATGTCTTGAGAGGTACATACCAAATGGGGCGCTGTATTCTATAATGGGTCTAATGAGGGATGAGTACAGTGGGACAATGACCTCCTTTTTTCTCGATGAAAAGCCCTTAGTGATGAGGTGTGCCACATAGAAGGGTTTTCTGACTGTTGTGGTGATGTGGTTATCGAAGGTGAGACCACTGTCCACCTGTGTCCCTAAGTCTCTTATCGCACTTTCAGTGTTTAGTGTACTGCCACCTATGTGGTAATTCATGGGTACATGTTTTTCCCCAAAGGGGATAACTATACATTTCTTGGCATTGAGCTTGAGCCCATGGCTCTGGCACCAAATATCTGTTTCTGTAAGGCCCTTTTATAGAGTATCCATATCATTTGGGGATTCAATAATGGCTTTCAGTTTGCAGTCATCTGCGAACTTTGTTAGCTAGAGTCCCTTAGTGTTGGCCTGTACTTCAGAGAAGTAGATGCGAAACAAGAGCGGTCCCAGGACTGAACCTAGAGGTACTCCCCTTGTCACTTGTCTGGAGCTGGATTTGGAGTTGGCTACTTTTACAGTGTGGGTTCTGTCAGTAAGCCAGTTGGCAACCCATTTGGTGACATAGGGATTAATGCCCAGCTTAGTAAGTTTATCTATGATTCCAGAGTGGGGGATGGTGTCAAAGGCCTTGGCGAGGTCTAGATAGGCTGTGTGGACCACCTTACCCTTGTTTATGGCTCTGGAGACTGTTCAAAGAAGTCAGTCAGGTTCAGGAGACAAGATTGGCCCTTCATGAACCCAAACTGGGTGAGGTCCAGTGTTTGAAGGTTGCCAATGTCTTTGTTTATAAGTTCCATGATAACACGCTCCATGGCCTTGCAGATGAGGCTCATCAGACTGATGGGACAGTAGTTTCCAGGATCTTAGGTGGATCCTCCCCTTGTGGAGTGGGATAACTGTAGCTCTGTGCCACTCAGTGGGCATGAAACCTGAGTTGAAGCTATGATTAAACATGACACTTAGATGAGGTGCCATATTGTAGTTTGTGTAATACACAGCCCGGGATGTCATCTGGTCCCATGGATGCTGTATTTTTATCTTTGCAGAGTGTGTTTTTTACCTGTGTGGTTGCTATTACCAGAATTTGGCAATCTTCCGGTATTGAGATGGGCCGTTTAGGGGGTGAGAGGGGGGTGAAGTTGACACTGAATCGATCTGCCAGGATATTGGCAATATCCTTGGGATCAGTATATTTAATGCCATTCTGTTGTAGCTCAGAGCAGATCTGAGCATTGCCATTTAGATTCTTGACATAACTATACAAAGCCTTGTGGTTGTCTTTGGAATCTTTGGCAATTTTATTTATGTAACTAGCTTTGGAGGATTTTATGAAGGATCTCAGTTTCTTATTGAGGCTGGTAAGGGAGTTTTTGGCATCCTGAGATGTTCCTCTGTTCTGCAACAGTTTCTTCCTTTTATTGTAAAGTTTGTGTATGGCAGGGGACCACCAGATTGGTTTCCTTTTTTGGGGGGAGAGCATCTTGGTTCTTATTGGGATGGCACAATTCATGTATGAGTGGATGTGCTCGTGCAGTGCCTTAGTGTAGGATTCAGCAGTCAAACTTTCAGTTCCTGTCTGCATGGGTGTCATGACATTTGTCACTTCTGGCTTGAATAGCATGAAGTTGGCTTTGGAGAAGTTTTTGTAGAGGCTTCCTTACTGGGGGGTGGGGGTGGGATGTGGATGTTAAGGCTGATTAGCTTATGGTCAGACCTGACTAACGAGGGGGGTGAACATAGGTGTGTACCATCAATTTCCCATGTTGGTAATGACCAGGTCTAGGATATTGGAGCCCCTGGTGGGACTATGGATAAGTTGATCCACGGTGTTGGAATTTATGAATTCCAAGAACCTTTGGGCAAAGGTGTTGGTACACGAGTAGTTTTCCCATTTAATGGCAGGATAGTTAAAATCACCCAGTATTAGGGTGTTTGGTTGTATCTTAATATTTTCCAGTATGTTTAAAAAGGTGTAGTGAGAATCTTGGGGCATGGTGGGGGATCTGTAGCAAGCTACAATTTGGACTGCAGTCTTACCTAGTGTTAGTTGCACCTGGAGAATTTCAGACACATTGTGTAGGGCATCTAGCCTGGTGGTGTGAATATCCTTGGTGAATATGGACACTCCTCCACCTTTAGTGTTTCGGTCCTGGTTTGGAGGCCGAAAAGTGTGGTAAGAGTTGTAGCCTGGTATTGCAGGGGTACTTTCTGGAGCCTTAAACCAGGTCTCAGTTACTGCACAGATATCGATGTTGTCCATTTTTAGGAGTGCCTCGAGAGAGTGCATTTTGTGGTTTAGACTTCTAGCACTGAGTAGCATTACCTTCAGATTTTGCATGCTTGTACCTGTTACGGTGGTGATTTTGTTCTTTGAACTTTGCCTAAAATATGCACTATAGGGGGGCAAGAGCCTTAGCCAGTAACCTGAATTCCAGGGGTGACAGGTGCAGACCATCTCTGGCAAAGCATTGTGGTCTATCGATCATATCGTCCCAGGCAGACAGATACTGGATCCCCTTTGAATGACACCATAAGCTTAGCCAATTGTTGAAGTAAATCTTTTTGTCCTTATATTTTGGTATCATTCTGGGCAAAGGCAGGATGATACTCAGGGCTAGGGTCATACCTGCCTGGGCCACATGATCTGAGAGCTCTTCCATGTCTCTTTTCATGTAGTCCAGTGAGATACGTCTCAAGTCATTCACTCCAACATGGACAATGACAGAGTCATATTTGTACTTGTGGAGTGACTTGAGTGCATGCATTATGTGGCAGATCCTGGCACCCAACAGGTAGCTGACTGTAATTTTCTCCTTGTTCATATACATAGGTATATGGGTGTGTGTGTGTGTCGGTGTGTGTGAGAGTGTCTGTCTATCTGCATGTTCAGGTGCATATCTCCTTTGGGGAAAATGTCATCCCCACTAATTATCACATTAATAACAATGTACTATGCATACAATCAGTTGTGAGGGACTTGGACACCCAGGTTGATAGCAACCTGATTTTTGACCACCTCTTTGCCTCCATTGTACAGAAGGCTTTCTATATGGCCCACCTCATAAATAAGGGTATTTCTTCCAGGAACAAGGAGGTCATAACATCCCTGTACTCCTCCCTTTTCAGACTCATTATAGAGTACAATGCCCCCTTCAGCGAGTACCTTGCCAACCACATGCAGCAGTTGGAGAGACAACAGACGTTCCTGACCATGAAAATCCAGGATCTCAAACACCTATCCTCTACAGATAGGCTAAAAGCCCTGTCCCTCTACTCAGTCTCATACAGACTGTTCATAGGTGACCTGTGTCTGGCATACACGGCCATTTTAGACCCAGCCTTGATGGAGTTTCTGCATATCCATAAGTCTGTGACATTAACTTGTTGGCAGGATAAATTTGTGTCCCAAAGACTTCCCCGTCTGTGGAACAGACTCCCTCTCCATGTCAAGCAGAGTACCTCTCTAGCCCTCTTTAAGAGGAACCTTGACGACTGAATGGGAAACAGAAAATATACCCCTGGGATCCCACCTGTGTCCCTGCTGGACAGGGGAAACAGGTGCTGACTTGCAAAGAACATGGGCGAAATTCCTGACTAGGCTTATAAGGGCCTTTGGACCAATAGCCTAGTA
The DNA here is from genome assembly GCF_019279795.1 of Protopterus annectens. Classification (NCBI taxonomy): domain Eukaryota; kingdom Metazoa; phylum Chordata; order Ceratodontiformes; family Protopteridae; genus Protopterus; species Protopterus annectens. The sequence continues at coordinate 252,185,990 of NC_056730.1, read as the reverse complement.
TCATCCTATGAACCTATAAACCTATACCTGATAAACAGTTCCAATGTTTTAAAATTACACTGTTTGAATTTTCAAACATGTTATAGTACTGCACTCAGACTATACTGTAAAGAAAAACAGCAAAATACAAAACTTTTTGCTTTACTTTTAAAGCATTTCTGCAGGGCCTGTGCTTCACTTGCCCACCTGCCACAGAAATCTGAGCCCCCTATCTCCTGCTGCATATAGATATTCTAACTGTAAGTTTTCCGTACTTCTCAGTATGGGGAATACTATGCCAGTGAGTATCTTCCTTTGTGCTTTAAGTTTAAGTTATGTGGTCACAATTACTATCCTTAAACCTTCAACAGGCATGTGTATGTAACTACATGTATGTCTAAGTATGAATCTCTCTGTCTCTCACTCTATATATATAATATGTATGTAGCGGGGGGGTGAAAAAATCCTTTAGTCCCCCTCAGCAGTAAACAACTAGTGGTCTGGCTAATGTGGTCCAAAGGTCAGCAGCTGTGTTTATTTGTTCATCTTATAAAAGTGCCTTGTGAAAACTATCATTGTGAATGTTGAATATTCAATAATGATGAGGTGTATCAGCACAGATGTGTGGCTAGACAACTGCATCCAGTGGCATATCTGATACATTTCACTCAATTAGGTGTTACTGGCAGTTTCTCAGCAAGTGATTCACATTTTATGCTAGTCTGCTTCCATTTCCATTTAACAGCTTTTCATTTTTCTTTCTGGATCTCTTTTTTTCTTTCTTTCTTTTCTTCATTTGTATAATGTTGAATATAACATAGAAGCCACCCTGTATATAAGTACAATGCACAGCTTTCCTTTATTTTCTTTAAGAATTTCAAAAAATCCAAGCACAAATGTGAAGGAGTTAATTACACCCTCTGGGACATGAACTACAAAATGTGCAGCCATTTTCAGCCTACAAATGTGAAAGACTTTCTTTGCTTGACACACAAACAAACTACAAACTGGGTAGAATAGAAACCAAAACAAACTGTGAAGATTTATACATAATAGCAGTTAAGTTGTGGAGGAAATGTGCCCATCAATGTGTAAGTCTTGTGTACCCCCAGACAAACAGTGCTATCTAAAATGTGTTTCTGAAACCGTTAGGAATTTTAGACTACATAAGCAACCAACTCAGAGTTACAGGTTTCACCATGTTGTACCAAACCTATCTATAAACCAAAGCATATCAGTATGTTGTTATTGTTGCCAGGAATGGTCTTAGGCCAGCTGGTGCCCTAGGCAAAAGGGCTCCATGACGCCCCCACTACACCACACAGTGCCCCCATCCTGGTCTACCTACAACAAATAAATACTGGAAAAGCACCCCTGCTAGACTGGTGCCCTAGGAGGCAGCTGCCTAGTTGGCCTATGCCTAAGGCCGGCTATGATTGTTGCTTTACTAATTTTATTTGCCCGTAAAACTCTACTGCCAATCATTAGCTGACCGGAGTTCCGCTGTGGCGACCCCTATCCAGGAAAAGCCGAAAGACACAAACAAACAAACTTTGTCAGTGAAGCAGCAGAGGCTTGTGCATTAATTTCTCTTATTGCATACCCATGTTGCTGGACAACTAGATACTCATTTCAGTCACACAGGAGAATGGTGTGCATGTTACAAAGCACACACAAATAAGGAGGAATTATGTGTTTAAGGTCAGACTTGAATTCTGTCATTTCAGAGCAACACTCTAGTTAAATTTAAAAATAATGACTGACATATTCACATTTATGACATGTAGGTAACAAAATCACAACATGCCTTTCCAGGGGACACACATTGAGAGCCACTGCACCACTGCTATTACAAAGTTGTGATTTAAATCTGGTTTTCAACAGATAATCTGAAATTCCAGTTCACTATGGAATTACACAATTAGACCTCTTTAGTATTTACATAACAAATCTAGTGTTGCCCTCAAGGAGATGTTAGGCCAGAAGTGGACCCTTTCAACCATTTTCAAAGTCTGTCACTAGAAAGAAAATGAAAAAAATATATAAAATAAGAGCAGGAAATTTTAAGATAAAGTGAAAACAAATCCCCCTGAACAGTGGAAGGCTTATCATTTGCTATACTGTGAACTGTCTCCCAAAAATGGTATCAGAAATTTATATGTACTATGCAAGTATCAGAAAATACATGATCAAAACATGTGTAGTAGATGGCTTAAACATACCCTGAAATGGAGAGGTCATAGAGGAACAATAAACTCTATCTATAAAATGGCATTTATTTATGGAACATTAACAGTTTTTTAACAAGGTCATTATATAATAGCAGTGATCCACAACTGAGTGTGGTTAATGGTTCATTTTCCCACTGTTGACTTTGTTCAGTCAAAATGGTTTAACTCTTGTGATCAAACTACACCAACCATGGGTACATCTAGCATGGCCTATGCCCGCTAGGGATTACTGCTAAATGATATCATTACACTACCATCTATCAAAATGTGGATCTCTAAGGAAAGAATAAGGTTTGTCCCAGTATTACTTTTAACTGTTAACATTAGGAGTATGCATTCCATTTTTGAACTGGGTTAAATGGGACTTCTGTACATATGGTCAATGTTTTTTAAGAGTTTTGATTTAATTTAATGTTTTTCTTAACCTGGCTCTCCACCTCAGTTAATGCACATTTTCAGTTATGTACGCAGGGCACTCTCAGGCTATATGACTTGTTCAGGTTCAGGCAGTAGTTACATGAAGGCTTAGATAACTAATCATAGCACAACAGCAGGAACCTTTTTTTGCAGCTACTCCTCATCTTTCAACTGTTCTTGATTTTGCAGAATTTCTCTGATTTTCCCCTCATATTTTTGTTCTGTCGATTGTAAAAATGTTGATCTTCTGGTAAATCACCAAAGACAAACATGTCAGTCATTAGAGTTTCATACTTCTTAATGTTCAGAAAATGGATGTTGATGCAAAACATGCTGTTCTGTTATCCTTTTAAGCGAATTAGCATATCCTTTAAGAATAGTTCAATATTTGGGGCCTTTGTTCACCCCATTGTTTTTGCTTTGCTTAGAATTTTTAAACAAAAAGTTGAGATGTAAGGGAAAACTACAAAAAAATAAATAAATCACTGTGTAACCCGTCTGTCAATATAACTAACTAAATTGGCATTTTTCACAATAGGAACTTACAGACCTATATAAAAATGGGCTTTAACATTAAATGTTGTGTGTCTTCTTATTTTAAAAGTAGAAAACTTCATCAGAACAAAATGAGTCCAGAAATGTGATGAATAAGAATATATATTAGCAAACACCTGATTCAGATATTGATATTAACAAACACCTGACTGTAAAATTTAAGAAGAGAGGGGTACAGTGTAAACAGTAGAGAAACAAGCACTTGAAAAAAAATCAGTATGTTGTTCTTTGAACTTACATAAACCCCTAAATGGTAAGAAGGTATATTTCATTTTAACTGCCTCCATTTCCTTTTTTTCTCAAAATGGATTTGAACTCTCAAACTCTAAATTCCAACTGCACTTATGAAGCACTGTGACATATCAACCAACCAACTCTAATAAATCTAAGATGGTGGCAAAAGGCATATTTATACCTACCAGTATGTATATTAGTTCTAATACTGACATCTATATAATCCTGTTTCTAAAATGGTTTTCAGATTAATTGCACTTTTCTTTATAAACAGAGTTTTGAATTAACTTTTAATATTACCCATTTCTCAAAGATGATCATTTTATACAAGGCAAATCCATTATAATTTATCTTAAGAGCAAATGCCCACTGCATGTCACCTTCTAACTGTCCCTGCTTATCTATTTCAGCATTTCTATATTCTTAGAATGTGCTTATCACTGTCCTATCTCTTATTTCTAACTTATTGAAAATACCTTCTATGTTCCCTTCATTGTAGCCTCTTTGTAAAAATAGATGTTTTCAGAAAAAAAAAAAAATGTTCCAGTACATCAGTATCAGAAATCAACTTGCTAAGTTTAGCTGACTGACATTTGTTCACATTATTTTTAATGTACTAAGGATATCAGCTTTTGTTTTGTCCTAGTTTTGAACAGTATTTATATATTGACTTGTTTTTATAAAAGTAAATTGACCTGAACCAAGATGTCCTAAGGATATAAAATAATAAATATCCAATATTAATAAGTTAAGAACAAAATAATTTCTATGTGAACAAAATAAAAAGGATTAAGAAAAATAGAATATGGCTAAAAATTTAAGAAGAAAGGGGGTCCAGTTCAAACAGAAGGTAAACAATAACCTGAAGAGGTTATATAGGGTATCATTTCAGTCTGTTATGGATGATTTTTTCCCTTATTACTTTCAATGGTTAATTCCAATATTTTTTCTATGGAAAACAGCTTCATTGTAGGATTATAGGATAATAGGAAATACAAGCGAATTGGGACACAACACTATTTATGTCTTGCCAGTACCATCTCTTATACTGTACCCCTTTTCTTTAAAAGGGCTAAGCAGATCAGTCCCAGAGTGGATTCTGGGTAGCATCCAATCACCCACAGCTGGGTTATCACTTTCTTCAACTAGCAGGTGAAGTCTATTCAATAGCTGAGCTAGGTGCTGGGTAAAATGTTTGACTCACCAGTATGTTTTCTTTATGTGGAGATTTAGGTCCCTGGTTCTGATATTAGTGGAGCTATCTGACTAGCAATGATGAAGGATATGAAAGACGAATGAGGAAGGGATTCCTTATGACATGGAATGCAAGGCATTGATCTGCTCATAACAGCATATAAAAAGCTAAGTAATGACATAGGGCTTCAAGCTTTTCTTGGCAGCCACCACTCATATTGGTTAGGAATATCTAGTGGCTCTCTAGATAATTATTCTGTCTATATATATATCCCAATTGGTCATGTCAGTTCTGCATACAGAGAGATGATAACTTTGTTTTACCTGGATAACATGCCTTTGGAAACTAGTTGCTGTAAATATAAATATTTTCTGACCGTAACTGTTACATATTGATTGAAGGATATCAGATTATTAACCCAGGTTCTATGATACTTGACTACATTATTATTTTATAGTGAGGTACTGGATATACTGTATTTTGATGGAAGGAATTGTTTACCAAATGTGACAACATTCACTTTTTGCATGTTTTACTCTTTCTCTGCACATCAGCTGCATTATTTTATCAGTGATGATGCTTTTTATTAATAAACAGATTGCATTCAATAGGAGTCCAGACAGCCCGTGCTACATTTCAGAACTTATAATGTTAGCAATTAATGGTATTAAATTGTTGGATTATCATATGACAACACAAGCAAAAAAAAAAAAAAGTGTCAACTCCTGTACCCTGGACAAGAATGACTGTAAGGAAAGACAGTTTCAAGAGTATATCCCCATATTCATTTTACAGGCAACAATAGAAAAATAGCTTCTGCAAAATAATGAGGCACCAAGGTGTATTCTAGTTTGTGGTATGAAAACTTCAAAGTACAAGTATCTAGAAAGAATAGGAAGTGTTGAGTTGTGTAGGGAGTATATAGTTCATATTTTGAGAATTTGAATGCACAAAGACCAGTTGCTTACAAACAGCAAACACTTCTATAAATACACTTTGTACAGTGACATTAGTTTCTGAAGGTCTGATGCAGAAGTAGCTACTTATGAATAAGCTCAGTTCAGTAACTTGTGGGTTTTATTTTTGATCATTTTGAAGAATAACATGTATTATATCTATAACACAGTGCCTCAGCTGCTGAGTCCTAAGCCAGTCAATAGACAAATCTTCAGAATGTTGTATTTCGCCAAAAGTGTCTTCATGGTTACGCCTTTCTTAGTATTATTATAGCATATTAGCCACTAAGATGTTCAGAATTTATTTATTGAGCTTACACATTTGACAAAATACCTTTATTGCCATGAGTAAGAAAAAAATATCTAACTAAATTGTGTGATAAATTACTGCTAAATTGTATACATATTAGGTGTGTTAAAAGATAATTGAAATGTGAAGATAGTGTTCCATTTTTCCTGTTTTTCGTTTTATCTGAGCAGTTAATTCAATAAAGACGTTTCTGGTAAAGGTACAGGTATCACTGACTTATGTAAAGTAGAATTTGATATTAATAAGGCATACTGGATTTACAAGGAATCATCAGAGGAATGTTTAGCCAGTAAAATAATAACCTTTGTATATCTGTCTGTATGCATAACCTTAGGACTGGAAGCCTTAGGACTTCAAGTACAGGAGCTCTGATATGATTTTGGAAACATTACTGAGAAAAATATCCATGCAGCAACAGAATCATAATTCAGTAATCTAGTTAGTGTTAATTGATGGTCAGGGGCACCAATTTACAGTTAAAAAAATGAAATTCCATTTTTGTGAGATGAAATATAACATTTGGGAATTATGCCTATGATTTTCAAAAGTAATTTTGGTCTTTACCATGATTTCATTATACTATCATCTCTCTCACTTGTCTGTCTGTCTCTCTATATTATATATATATATATATATATATATATATATATGTGTGTGTGTGTGTGTGTGTGTGTGTGTGTGTGTGTGTGTGTGTGTGGGTCTACTTTACATGGTCAACTCTTCAGAAAGTCGACTTTCCACCCTACACCCCCCGTAACTTAAATATACCAACTCCGAGATTGCACTACTGTGCAGAAGAGGAGATTTTCCCATTCCACAGTGTACGGAGATAGTGGTTCCCCATGGTCAGCTTTTTGAAAGTCGATCATATGGTCACGGCCATATGAAAGTTGACTTTCTGAAAAGTCGACCATGTGAAGGAGACCCATATATGGGTCTAATTTACATGGTCAACTCTTCAGAAAGTCGACTTTCATATGGCCAAGACCATATGATCGACTTTCAAAAAGCCAGCCATGTAAAATAAACACATAAAACACACCAAACACTTTCCTTTCAACTGTTAGTAGGGGGGCAAGCCCCCCTGCACCCCCCATTGGGGGGCTTCGCCTCACACACCTCACGTAACTTAAATATACCAACTCCGAGATCGCATTACAGTGCGGAAGAGGAAATTTTCCCATTCCGCACTGTACTGAGATAGCGGTTCCCCATGGACCATGTAAAATAAACACATAACACACACCAGGAACTTACCTCTCAACTGTTAGTATGGGGGAAGCCCCCCTACACCCCCCACCCACCGTAATTTAAATATACCAAGTCCGAGATTGTACTACTGTGCAGAAGAGGAGATTTTCCCATTCCGCACTGTATGGAGATAGCGGTTCCCCATGATTGGCTTTTTGAAAGTCGATCATATGGTCTCGGCCATATGAAAGTTGACTTTCTGAAAAGTCGACCATGTGAAGGGGACCCATATATATATATATATATATATATATATATATATATATATATATATATATATATACATATATATATATATATATATATATATATATATATATATATATATATATATATATATATATATATATATATATATATATATATATATATATATATATATATATATATATATATATATATATAAAGATTCTATGCAATGTGCTCTCAATAATATATGCCGACAGTATAATAAGTAGTAAATGTGAAAAGAAATACAGGTTGAGGTAAATAAGTATTCTGTCCTTACATGCCAAATTTCATAAATATCTGACATTTTTTCCAATTCTAAGACAGTTTAAATTTGAGATTTTCTGGTATTTTTCCATGAAAATAGAAAAGCTGGTCCCCATTTGATGGTTCTGAACACCAGGAAAATGGAAGTGTGATAAATCTAATAATTTCATAACCCATTTATTGTCTCAGAAAATGGAATAATATCAATTATCAGCAATAATGATGTTATAACAGACTTCAAGAATATGTAGTGCAACGATTACAGAGATTTTGCCTTCTGGAATACATTTAAAGTTAATTGCAAATGAAGCTTTCTTTGTATACTCTAGATTACAAAGACTGGTGTGAGTCTCATGCATTAGTTCATTTAATTTTATATAATTGTCTTTTGACAATGTCTGGGATTGTACAGCATGTTGAGTTTTTCCTTGTACTTTCTTTTACTTTTTACAGTACATGCAGGATATGCCTGTAAATGCATTATTAATAATGCATGCAAACATGGTTACTTCCTGAAAGACATGCATACAGATTATTGAAATGTCTGCATGGTACATATACCTGATACTGTTACATTAATTGTTACATGATTTGCATGTTGTACCTTTGTATCATTTACACATGAACTGCAATGTACTGCTTTAGAATTATACTTCTGTGAACAGTATTGGGGTATAATAACTGTTGATATGAATCTGTAAACAGCAAATTTAAATTCTTGTGCACACATATGTTACCACTGTGTCTCAAAGAGTGCACTTCTTAGCAAGGAAAGCACTTCATAACACTCACTGTTTTCACCTCAACCTGAATTTACTGATGAATTTCATATAAAATTTCATATGCAATTTGTTTGTGTATTTACATACAGTGTGTTCTCACTTATTGTCTACTATGCATAAAATATGATATACCACATAGCTGGGTCATGGATTGACATTTTCAATTGATGACCCAAGGTACAGTTTCAATATAGTAACTTTTGGTAGCAGGTATAATTTAAAAACTCGAAAATAATATAAATAAACTGAAAATAATTTTAAAATAAAAATGTACAGAAGAATAACAGTATGTACAAAGGGTTTACTATTAAGGGATTTTAGAAAGAGTAGAGCGCACCGCGACGGTTATCCCACGCCATAAAGGGGGAGCCACGACAGACCCCGGGAACTACCACCCCATTAGCCTGATGAGCCTGGTCTGCAAGGCCATGGAACGTACCATCATGGAACTCATAAACAAAGACATTGATAATCTCCAAACTCTGGACCCTACCCAGTTCGGATTTGTGAAAGGCAAATCATGTCTCCTAAACCTGATTGACTTCTTTGAAGCAGTCACCAAAGCCATAGATGAGAGTAAGGTGGTTCACACAGCTTATCTAGATCTCACCAAGGCTTTCGACACCATCCCCCACTCTGGAATTATAGATAAGCTCACTAAACTAGGTATAAATCCCTATGTCACAAGATGGGTTGCCAACTGGTTCATGGACAGAAACCACACTGTGAAAGTAGCAGACTCCAAATCCGACTTCATACCAGTGACAAGTGGAGTACCACAGGGTTCAGTCCTGGGTCCTCTCCTGTTTGGTATCTACTTCTCTGAAGTATAGGCTAACACAGAAGGTCTTTGGCTAAGAAAGTTTGCAGATGACTGCAAACTAGGAGCCATAATCGAAACTCCTAACAATGTGGACATACTACAAAAGGGCCTCACTGAGACAGATGCCTGGTGTCAAAGCCATGGCCTGAAGCTCAATGCCAGAAAGTGTATTGTCATCCCCTTTGGTAAAAACTCTGTACCCATGAACTACCACATAGCTGGTAGTCTACTTAACGCCAAAAATGTGATGAGACCTTGGGACACAGGTGGACAGCAGTCTCTCCTTTGATAATCACATTGCCACAGTGGTCAGGAAATCCTTCTACGTTGCTCACCTCATCACAAAAGGTTTCTCATCCAGAAAAAAAGAGGTCATTAGTCCCCTCTACTCATCACTCTTTAGACCCATTATAGAGTACAACGCTCCTTTTGGTATGTACCTCACAAGACATCTACAACAACTGGAAAGGCCACAGAAATACCTCACAAAGAGGACTACTGGTGTCAAACAGATGCCCTACACAGACCATCTCAAAATATTCCAGCTTTACTCCGTCGCATATTGCCTACTCAGAGGCGATCTCTGCCTAACATACAAAGCTATGTCAAACCAAGAGCTGTTGGACATGCTCCACTTAAAGAAATCCCAATCCCTCCGAGCTACATGCTCTAGGGACCTAAACCTTGTCACCACAATAAACAGAACATGCTGGAGGGATAGATTCCTGCCCCAGAGACTTCCCATACTCTGGAACAGACTACCTATCTATGTCAAACAGAGCTCCTCATTAGCACTCTTCAAGAAAAATCTTGATGATTGGATGGGAGATAGGAAATTCACCCCGGGATCACTTCTGTGGATCTGCTCGACAGGGGCACAGGAAAATAATTTTCTTGGGTGGCGAAAGCCAGGGTACATTTTTGGCTCGGCTTATATAGGCCCTAGGGCCAATAGCCTAGTACCTTCCTATGAACCTATGAACCTATGTAGTAAGTTCAGAATTTTGCAGTTTGATGCTATAACATTTTATCAGAGCAATAACATTCCAGTAACTCAAAATACTTACAGTGCTCCCAAAATACCTGTGAAAAGGGATAATTTGTCCAGGAGGCTTACATGGTCAACAAATAGATTAAAATAAATACAAACGTACATAAATAAAAGAGGGCCATGCTTTCCAGTATGAAAAAGAGAGTAATGGCTTGCAGTTTTGGAGAAAAGTTAAGAAAGTGGAAGGTAGTACAGAAAAAGGAACTTATAAATATATAATATTATTTTATAGTAGTGACATGCAAGGCTAAAGCTGACATAATTGATCGAAATTATTAAGCTAGAATTGTAGGGTAATGCAGCAGCACATCTTGTTTATTGATTTTTGCAGGAACTTACTGTTTTTGGAGTAACCTTAGGCAAAGAGAGGGAAATTTTAATCAGGTTTTGGAATAAGAATATTTTTGTCCATATAATACTGAATGTCAGGGGAGAGCAGGTGTGTTAATTTACTTGTGAGTTTCAGGTATTTGATCACCAAACAACAGGTTCTAAGATTTTAACCTTGGGTATCTGATTAAGCAAATAGATGTACTGTCAACAGACCTACCTGCTGAGCAATGCAGTGACTTAATTCATTAGTTTACCTTGAGTGGTCACATGAAATGTTCATTCTGTATGGCAGTAGTGATGGGGGAGCAGACCTTGGAAGAAATCTGGCAACTGACTAATTTTGGGGATCCCATCCCTGGGTCACTCCATTTAAGCATACCAACTTTTGTCACAATGAATACTATGCAAAAACAATGATTGTTACCCCCTTTTTTTCTGTTAACCTCATGGAATCGTCCTTGGTACTGACATTAACAGAACTGCAGCAGCATTTGCAATCTCGCTACAGTGTAAGCAGCAGCTTAGATAACATTGCAGATGTATAGATGGCTTGTAATCAAAAGTTTGGCAGCCTATTTAGGCAGGTGAACTGTGTCTTACAGAACACAGCAGAGATAAAAATCAGTGTCAATAAAAAACTTGGAGCTCACAGGACATTAAAACCTTGGCTGCAAAATCTGACTTTATGCAGTCACCATCAACTTTGAATGCATCTTCCATACAAGCACTCCACTCCATGGTAGCTACCTAAGACAATGAGATAACATTGCTTAAGCAATAACTTGGCATAATGGAAAATCAATACTGTAGAAATAACCTGCAACCTCTGAGCTTAAAAGAAGACACGGAAAAGCAGGATATGTAAATCTTCTTGGAAAAAACATACCGGTAGCCCTGGGGTTCTCATACCACATGCCTATAGATTGAGCTCACAGGGCAACCAGATCAAAATCATCAGCTGTATAATCGCTAAGTTATGTCATGTTCTCTTACTAAATTTTGTAGACAAGGAACAATAAGTGCAGTCAGCTTAAGAAGGAAAGCCCTTTCTGCTCTTAGGGCAAAAAGTTCACCTGGTGCAAAACCTCTCTAGACAAGAAATGGAAAAGCAAAGAATCTTTGCACGTGAATGCTACCTCTCTTACAAAAATGACTTTTTGACATATTTTACCTACCCAGCTGTCCTAATAATTATGTACAACAATCAGAAGCATGTCTTCCGTACCCTGACCAGATGTTGGTATTTCTGCAGCAAAACCTACTCTTCCAAGATCTACTAAATCTAACACAGAAGACACATAACTCCCAACAATGTGGCTCTGTAAAAACTAATATGAAGACTCTTCTTCCTTGCTCCTTCCCGCTGATCTTCCCTACCTAGCTAACAAAGCTACCTAACCTACAAAATTTGTGGCAATTCAGGTGAATCCAAACCAAATGATTTTCAGCCCACAACATGGGGATTCCTCCCCTCAAGAAACACAGTTTCCAGGCAATCTAATTCATAAAGGGTTGACCAAGCAGAGTGGACTGTATGTGCTAAAGCTGAAGAACATATGAAAGCTTCTTTATCCAAGAGACCCAGGCTTTACATTCACTATGCCATCTGGGGAGCATACCAGTAGATTAGATGACTTCCTTCTTTCTAAAGAAGTGATATAAAAAGTTAGTAACCTAGAGGTTTTCCCATGCCCATTTACTGATTGGGGGTGGGAGATGGGTTTTCAGGTTCTCACTTAGCTGGAGCAGTTCTGTGGTTAAAACAGACAGAATGGGGAGACTGAATGTACTGATACTGACAGACTGAGACACTAGATCCTTTATCTGACAAATAATAGACCTTTTTATAAGATGTACTCCTTTTCATTCAATGCTCATTTCACATGGTGGGAAATCCTTAAACTAAACATGAAAGTTATTAGTACGGCAGCAAAAGCCAAGCTCTTGGAGCAATGGATAAGCATGTCAGAATCTTAAAAGTGCAAGTACAACAAACATTTACCCCCGGATTCACGAATCCCCCATGTAAGACTTAATAAGGGGGCATGTCCAACTGCCGAGCAGTCCAAATGTCCACGCCCCTGCAAGTGTTTAAAAAGAAAGTAAATAAACAAGAGCGAGTCCGCTCAAATGTCCCTGCACCCAACATCTCACTGCCTGATAATGTAAACCCCCATCACACATCTAAAACGCATACCCATAAAATCTTTTTTAAATACCCAAAATAGCTGCCTGTATTTGTGCGTGTGTGCGCGTGTGTGCCCATTGCTTAGCTACAGTCAGCAATTCTCACATGGAAGAGCATAAGAAAGAATGTTTATGCAAATCACACAAAACAGCAATAGCATAATGGTAGAGCATTCACACACAGAAGAAGCATTCACGGTTCGAGTCCCACCTCTCCCTTTCACATTTATTTTTTAAATCAGTATATGGAATAATACCCAACATATATATGTTTAAACATAACTAAAAAGCAGTGAAATGGCCAATGTATCAGAGAACAAAATAAATATATTAAAGGATCCCAATATAAAATTGCCCATAGTTAAGCAGCGCTTCACCCAGTGCAATGTAGTTGCCCCTAGCTAACTCGCGCTTTACCCAGCGCAATGTAGTTGCCCAAAGCTAAATAGCACTTTACCCAGCGCAATCAATTTGCACGGAGGTGCGCGCCGTGCCAACCAGCGCCCTGTCGGGCAACGTGGAGCAATGTAGAGCAAAGTTGCTTACACACAGCCACGCCTCCTAACTTGTCTGGACAGCAGTAAAATAAAATACAATGATAATGTTTGAACCCAGGACACTGTGCACCATAATCAAAGTACTGAACCACTAAGCCACGACAGCTTAGGAAAAGCCTCCACTGTTAACTTATATATAGTAATAAATGTTTGCTTAACCATTGCTAAGCATGTCTGCAGTCAGCCGAGAATATTCAAAAACGGCCAATCACAGAAAAGTGCAGGAAATGCGGCATATTTAAGCTGCATAGGCGGGAATACTCACCATAACTGATTGTAGCTCCCATCTGCAGTTAGAATGTCTGGTGTTGGAGAGGGTACATGCTTTTGAGCGCAATGCTGGGGCATCGAGGAGTCAAGATATATGGTTTGGCTCCTAGTCCATCGGCATGAGACTCGACTCCTGCAGGGCCAGTTCCAAGGAACAGAGTATAAGGCGGAGGCTTGGAACCAGTTGGATCATGAACTTACCAGTGCCACAGGTGTGCCTCGGACTGGTGAGCAGGTCCGTCACCACCATGCAGACCTGAAGAGGCGGAAGCAGGACCTTCTGAACCAGTGGATCCAGGAGGCCCGTCAAATGTAGGATGCCCTACTACTAAGTAGGTAGCCATGGAATGCAGTATGTAAGATAAGCTAAGATAGTCTAAATAATGGATAGGTATGTCTCAATATCCCTTTATTTACTCCACAGCTGCAGGTGCACGCGCTATGAATCAGCAAGCCTATGCAGATAGGCTGCTAAGGCTGTGCCACCAGGCAGGTTAGTAAATATTCTGCATGTATTGTTACATGATATATGTGAGTGAGCATGAGAAAAGTGTTAAAGCCCAATAATACAGCAATAAAATGTCCTGATTAAATCCGCTGCATGTACTGTTATATAACAAATGTCAGTGAGCCAGAAATTGAGTGTACTAACCCACCAGTCAAGCTAAAATAATTCTGGAATACTATCCCTGCTTGTATTGACATAACATATAAGTGAGCAGGCCTGAAAAAGAGTGTTGTAACCCATCAAGAAAGGTATAATATGTCCTGAATATGTCTCCCGTATGCACTGTAATAACAAGTAAAGGTGAGAGCCTGTAGAAAAGAGTTTTCAATGTAATTAATAAAGGTATAAAATTTGGAGTGTGTCTGTGTCACTTACTTTGAAATATTGTTGTACCCTTGCAATAATAAATAGTACTGTTGCATTAGGTGCTGTCAACCCACAGTTGTGCAGTCCCATAGGAAGTGGATGAAGGAAGTGGCAGTAGCTGTGAAGTATAAAACATTAATTCCCTGAATAAATCATCTGCATGTACTGTTACATATCATAAGTCAGATAAGCAGGAATAGAGTGTAGTAACCCATGAATAAAGCAAAAACATGTCTGGAATACTATCTCTGCATGCACTGTCATAGATAAAATGTGAGTGAGCCTGTAAAACAGTCTTGTAACCTATCAATAAAGGTATAACATTTGCTCAATATGTCTACTGTATGCAGAGTAATGTAAAATACAGGGGAGAGCCTGTAGAAAAGAGTTTCAATGTAAATAAAAAAGGTATAATAATTGCAGTGTGTATGTGCCAGTTACTCAGAAATGTTGTAGAACCCTTGCAGTGAAGAAATGTTACTCTGTTGTAGTGCTGACAACCCCCAGTAGTGCAGTCCCATATAACGTGGATGAAGGAAGTGCCAGTAGCTGTGAAGTATGCAACAGTCCTAAACAGTTGTGAAATGGCTGACATGCATAGGTAAATCTGGCACAATTTGCCTGTCAAGGTGTTCCCCAGAAACTTAAGTGTGGTACCTGAAAAGTAGGTTTGTGTAGAAAACAAGTGAAAAAGCCATATGAACACATCCAGATGTGCACATACATAAACAAGTCAATTTAATGCAAGTATCTAGCAGTAACATCTGCATCCTGGACAGTTACCATGTCAGATATAGGCCAGGTATATCATGAAGTAGCAAAACCCATAATGCAAACAAATCCATGTTGCTCAGTGTAAGAATACATGTAGGGGATATACACCTGCAGTCAATGGGAATGTAGTGTACAGTTAAAGTCCTAATAAGATGTTAATGGAGGTTTCTTTTTACACCCTACTCCATGTGCATAAACAATGCAATTCCACACCTCAATGGGTATGTGTAATCTCATAACATTTGTTGGGACATATGTCCTATTGTTATTTAAATCTGCACCTACTTTGATGCATGTCCCCTGTTAAAACACCACAATCCTGGTGGCCTGTTGCCACCAATCATCCCTGCATGCTGTTGGAATGTCTACTGTTGTTCACTACATGCATGTGTTATGCTTGCTGTTCAACTGTTGTAACCCTGGTGTGTTGGGTTAATGGGAATATTACTGCATGCTGTTACAACTAACTTGGAATGCTGTTGTCTATGTTGTAATTAAAAACACCTAATCACAGAACTTATGGGAAGGTCAGTTCCAGCGGACCCACCTGCCCCACCTAAGCTGGCAGTTGCACCTGGCACCAGCAGGTCTGGTGCCCAGCCCGGGCCACCCTCCTCCATAGGTCCTGTGCCACCTTCTGGTGGAAGCACTGCAGAGGATGGGGCTTGCCCCCCCCCCGCAAGCGTGGGAGGAGAAGGGCATCTTGTCACCCTCTGAAGGGTCCGGGTTGTGGTGCATAGAGAGATCCAGTGTTTAGTCGCTGATCCCCTATGCCAGCTCGAGGCAAGAGTGGTGCGACTCATGGGTGAGCATGCCCACCTACGCAGCCCCCAGCACAGCGACCCTCGGGTCTGTGAAGGTCCAGTGGTGACTGCCTATGGGTGGGGATATCAATCCCACTGTTACCATCTGTGGGCTCATGGGCTTGCGATTTCCAAACATCCGTCCCATTCAATTGTGTTTACCCACCCCATGTGTCATACTCTGCCCCATATGCGTCTTGTTTGTCTTGTCTGTTTACCTACCCAACCTACCTCCTCAAATATACCTACTTCCTCTACCTCACTTACCACTCTCCCCTGAAAAAAAAAAAAGGGCAATCTGTACCCGAAAAAAAATTACGCCCCATACATAGCTTCCCATTTCGCACACATGTCCATTGGACATGTACACCGATAATTCTAACTGGCAGTGCAACAAACTATGTTGTCCTCACCCCTCTCTCAGGGGTGAAAGGTTTCAAATCTCACTCAAAATTTTCAACATATGCACAGCTGTTGCTGTTAAAGAAATGGGCAGCTATGGGCCTTCCCTAAACTCTTCCTGCACATCCCGAACTTGTTTTCCTACTGTCTTTCCCTCTCTGTGCCCCCTTTTTCACCACTTTCCTATCTCTCCATTTTTCTTTACAAGAAATTAGAGCGGGGGTTAGTGGGAGTAAGCACTTTTAAGCAGTAGTAAGTGGGATTAAGCGAGTGTGCGCATGTGTGCGCTTAGCTAAGTGTCGCACAAACTGTGCAAATCTGCTTACTACTGCTTAAAAGTGCCTTAGTCACTCTATGGCAGGGCCCTTGTTCTGCTGAGCAGCAAAATATAAAACCTCTGCAAGTCTCGAACCCCAGACCATTGACACAATACACTGCATGAGTTGCCACTAATCCGCAGCAGTTATACAAATAACTTGGTTCTGAAATAAATATATCGTATTACAATGAGGGAATGTAAATGGAAATTAGGAATGGTATAACACAAACCCTTTTCTGTGGGTCTTTACCAGCAGTGGTTGTGGAATTGCATGACATGGCTGTGTAAGGGGAACCAGCCATCCTAGCAGGGAATAATGTTACAGTAGCACCTTACAAACACCACACAGTATCAGACCAGGATAAACACTGGCCACAGGAATACAGTGCAATAACTACATTTGTATAGCAGTGAATTGTGTAAATGTGAAAAATGTACATACTCCCATGTATGAGTACAGCATCAGATAAGAGACAAATACCAACCTTCAGACTGACACAACGGTGTCCAGAGCAAACAAGAATGGGACACACCTTTGAAATCTGAAAGGGCTATGCCTACCTAACCTAGCATTTTATAGCAGTGGGCTGCAATCACAGTGAGTAATGCAATCACCAAACAGCAGGCTGCATGCAATTACTGAATGGTGGGCAGCAATTGGTGCAGAGGCTGTCACATGCACAAGTGCAGATACCTAGAAAAGCAGGCTGTACCTGCAGTCCACACATGCAATTATATCATTGCAGGTGTTGTGAGTCAGAGAGAGAGAGAGAGAGAGAGAGACAAAGAGAGAGAGAGAGAGAGAGAGAGAGAGAGAAGAGAAACAGAAACTGAAGCTGAAATAGAGGGCAACAACCAAAGCAAACCAGCCAAAAATAAAAAAAACTAAGGTGAAATAAAGGGCAAATACCCACATCAGACCAGCCAAAACAATAAAAAAAGATACAAACCCATATCACACGGAGCAGGTTAGTACAAAGGTAAGGTATGTAACCCAAATGCATGTGTTGGCATGTTGTAGATGTTCCCGAAGAGTACTCCACACACTGCAAATCATCCATGTGTGGCAGCAGTATGTATCTATCTCTATCTGCACATGTGCATAGGGCAAGGGACATACTGCAACTGTTAGTGAAGGTGGACAGCTATCTGTCAGTGAATGTTGATATGTGCATATATCCATGTAGGTTGTAGTGTGTGGCCTAGAAGACAGCATGCAGTGCAGTGGAGTGGCCTTAGGTCAACTGGTGCCCTAGGCAAAAGGGCCCCACGGCACCCCCCCACCACACTCCCTGGTGCCCCCATCCTTGTGTCCACATAAATAGTGGAAAAGCATCCCTGCTAGAGCGGCGCCCTAGGTGGCCGCCCGGTAGGCCTATGCCTAAGGCCGGCTATGGTAGTGTTGATATATGTCATGTGCTGGTTAAATGCTGTGGGACAGATATGTCAGATCTGATGTGTTGCAGACAGTGAGGCCTGCTAATGCTACAAGGGCTGAGGACACCCACATGCATTCTGCACAACACTGTGCAATGTAATCACATACCTGTACATCCCACAACTGTCGCATAAATGAGATCCTCGCCATGAAAGGTGGACTGTACATGTGCCTATATGTGCATCCATGTGTACAGCAATGGATGTGTACATGTATGTGTATAGATAGGCATATACATTATATATATATATATATATATATACAAATATATATAGATATATATAGATATATATAAATATATATATATATATATATATATATATATATATATAGATAGATAGATATACAGATATATATATATATATATATATATATATATATATATCTATATATATATATATATATATATATATATATATATATATATATATATATATATATATATATATATATATATATATATATATATATATATATATATCCATACATCTAGAGTGAGAGATAGAGAGACGCAGAGACACGAGGTCATATGTACCGCAACAGGTGTGTGGTGAACAAGGCATCGACTGTAGACAAGTGTTGATACTGCAGTGCCATTCCACCTTCACAAAACAGTGTACCCATTAACTAACACATTGACAGAGATCTACCTAACAGTGAAGGTGTGATAAGGGAACATGGGACACAGGTGGACAGTAGCCTCCACTGTGATAAAGACAGTGCCACACTACACCTGTAATCTGTCTGTGTGGTATGTGTCATGACAACAGTTGTGTCATCTATGGAAGTATAGGGTAGGGTTCCCCTCTACTCATCCCAATGCCCTGTGTGGTATGTACTTCATATGACAACAACACCAGGTGAACAGGCCACAGACAGACCTCCCAAAGGGTAATACTGTCCGCAAACAGATTCCCTATGCAGACTGACTCACAAAACCACAACTACACTGTATTGCATACTAGCCACACAAAGGTGACCTCTGCCGGACATACAGAGGTATGTCACACCCATAGCTGGGTGACAATCACCATGGCAACATATCACAACCCCTCGGGGTTACACGCTCTAGGGCCCTAAACCTTGTCATCTCACTAAACAGCACATGCTGGAGGGATAGGTTCCCATCTCAGACATATGCCACACACTGGAATAGACCACATAGCAATAGCAAACAAGGCTCCTCCTTAGCAGTTGTTATTAATACCCCTGATGATTGTGTGGGAGATTGTTAATACACCCCCAGGAAACACCTCTGTGGTTCAGGTTGGCAGGTGCAAGTGAAATCAAGGTACATGTGTGTCAAAGGCCAGGGTAGCATATGTCTAGTCTGCTGTAGGCCCTAGGGCCAATAGCATATTACCTACCTATGACACTATGCACTCACACATGTACTTAATGCAATAGCTGCTATGTGAGGTTGAATGAGTGTAACGCTGAATGTGTGCAAGGTGTGTAAATGTGTGATAGCTTAGTGTGATGTTGTATCTGACATGGTAGTGCCTAACCTAGCTGTGAGGACAGCAACTGATGTGTAATGTACTGTTAGGCAGACATAGTAGTACGGTATATGATGTGACGTAGTTCTCTGTTGATTAACGTGGTGTCTCATTGTAGGCTAAAGCAATACATGTATGCTTAGTGAGTGTTACTGCAGGTGAATCCATCACCAATATGAACTGTAGTACTACCTGAAGCTATAGGGCTAAACAGCACAGAATGGTGTGCGTTCACATTGCTTGGAAACACTGTCATGTGTGTTTCCTGTAGTCTGCACAGAGGACAGACTGCAGGCATAAGGGTGTGTAAGTAGTGGTACACAGCACTGTATGGTACACAGGTAATGCTCATCTGTGTTGGCATACAGTGGTGCATTGTATTTTTGCCTGATGTGTGTGTGATTATGCCTGTGCAATGTCTGCAAACGTATGTGTGTTACATGGTTGAAGTGTGTATCCAGCAACATCTATAGTCTGTTACAGCAGTATGCCATCTATAGTAACAACTGGACACATCTGTTAGGCAGGCCTATGACATCAATGACTAGGGTGTTTGATTGGTACTACTGTACCTGTACTTTACATCCATTGCAATGGATGACATCTCTGTTCGTGCCTTGGTGTGATATACACCCCTGTCTTGAGGTAGTGCAATGTGTCACAAACAGTGTGTTGGGTACTGTTGTATAGTGGTGTGATATATAGAGTCTGTCAGGCAGTGTTAGTTAGTTGTGGCCTGAGAACCGACAAGTGTTAGTGACTGTGTGTAACCACTGACAGACAATAGGATGGTATATATGTCAGTAAAGTGATATCTGTGGGTAAAGGTGTAAAGTGTGCCACAGGACACTCTCACACAAATTGTTCATATCTTTTTCAGCCAGATGGTCCACCAAAGTAATCCGGCTTACACTGCACAAGAGGAAGAGGAGATAGTCAACAGCCTTTTGCAGCAGTACACCATGCTGTTCTCCAGAACCAGCCAGCATCAGCAGGAGTGGACTGTACTGTGGCAGGAGCTTGTTAGTCAGGTAAATGACATAGGCATGCATAACTGGACATATGAGCAGGTACGCCATCACTGCAGTGATTTGATTAGACAAGTCCAGCGGCGTGCGTCTGATATCCAAAGACAGCAGCTTGCCACAGGTGGTGGGGTGGCCATACACCCCCCCTCACCAGAGCGGAGGAGCTGCTCCTAAGCATGGTGGCTCCTGGACAACAGCAATGGCAAACTATAACATGTGTTGTAATGGAGGCTGGAGCCACCCAGCACATCCACCTGGAGCAAGCAGGTAATACGCCCTATCTGTAGACTACAGATAACTGTATTGTTAGATTATGTGTATGTGACATGTGTACTGTGTGTTTAGCAGTTCCGCTGCCTACTGTTGTGCAATACGGATAGTTTGTATAATATCCCTACACCTGTGACTGTTGACTGTTGTTGTACTGCAGTTTAGCATACCCACTGTAGCAATGCCACAGTTGTGGCCACTGATGAACCCTATCATATTCTCGTAGGTCCCTCTGGTGTGATGGCAGGGCAGCTGATCCATGCTGGTGAGTGTGTTATACCTGCAATGTTGGTAATGAAATATGCATGTCATAGCTGAGGTGTAGGCCATGTACACGTAACACACCTACGCATAATGCATGCCGTTCATGTTTGCTGTGAGACGTTGCACAGCTCACTAATGTCAGTAGCTCCCTCAATGACATGCAATACACAGAGCATGACACACAGTTGTGGCAACCCTGTACTGAACATTGGATAGGCATAGTTGCAACACCTGTACACAACATAAGACATGTATCACATGCAGTACACAATGTCATGCTACATATGGCATAACCACACACCCGCTGTAAGGTCACACGCCAGTATCCCACATGCCATCCACACACACATGATGTACCTCAGGGGTAGAGGCCTATCATGGGGCTGTGCAAAAGTCTTCAATACATAACACAGTCATGTTAGACAATGCTCCCTACTGGGCACCTCATACATCCATGTACAAAGTGGCTGTGTAATAGTGAATGAATGTATCCACGGCACTGCAGTTCAGGTACAGCATGCTAGGTGGTGGCCTGCCACACAGTAGTAGCCATGAGTGACCACAAGATGTGTGATGATGATGATGGCTCATGATACTACACTTCATCCAGTTACAGTAACCACAGTACTACACATAGCAGTCTTTGCTGTGCACCTCATTGTTCTGTGTGTGCAAACATATGCACCTATGCACACCATGCATAGCATGTTGTGTGTGTGCTTACATATGCTAGTATACACATTTTGCACAACAGCCGCCATCTGTACAGAGTGTTTCATATATGTCCTGGAATGCTATTGGGTGTATAGTTCACATGACACACATTTGTTATGTGTAGTGTTTAATGTTGCAGTTGTGTAGCATGCCATGTCATGGCTGGCAACAACATATCTGTCTGCAATATGTCCCACATGCACCATAACCACTGTGCAATGTCCATGTCGTGCATTGGGATTCTTTCACGTCAACATGCACCACTCATCCCATGTCTGTACATTGCATGCATTTGCTACACCTGTGCCCACTATTATGTGATATGGACACAGACACTGTCATCACACATGTCAATCTATGTGTCACACAGATGACACATGCAGCCATGGTATGTATACCATTGAGTGATGGTGCACATGACATTGCAGAGCAGATAATACTTGCACAGCAATGTAGTGTTCATGTACACATTGTGTTCCAGGGTGTAGCCAATCACTGCACAACTACACACATGCATCAAAGCCATGTATACTGTCATTAGAAAGGGCTGTCTACACTTGCACTGCATGGTGTTGAGCAACACATGGTCTGCCTGCTGACACATTTTATTTATTTATTTATTTTTTTTATTTATATTTGTTGACCGGGAGTGTCCGACTGGACGTAGGTCCATTTTCAGTGGAGGCCCGGGGAGAAAAGCTCCACAGTTAAAATAAACAGACAGTAGTTACATTGGATTACATAGCGATTAACAATTTACATAGCAATTACTTACAACATATTTACAGATGAAGAACATAGTACATCAGTAGACAACTAGAATCTTTATCTGTGAAGTACATAACAGACATTAACAAATGTTTCAAGAAGAAGTTCTTGCTGTATAATAAGTACTGACTTATGAGTATCTGAGCTTGCTGTAATCAAGGTAGTTAGTGGAGTGGAGTGGAAAGAAAGGTAGTAATTGGATGGGGAGGGTGATATTAGAGTGGGAGTTGCAAGGGCATAGCCAGCATGTTTTTAGGTGTGCTTTTAGTAAAGTTTTAAAGTGGGTGCATGATGGTATGGAGGTAATTGAGGGTGGGAGGGAGTTCCATAATTTGGCTATGGTGCAAGAGAATAGTGCTTCACCAGCAGAGTTATTGGCTTTAGTGATCTGCAAGTGATTTTTGTTGCTGGATCTTAGTGGTCTGGTGGTGCGATAGGGTTGGAGTAGATTCTGGAGGGATGGGACATTTAGTGGATGATTTGCTAGTTTGTGGGCAAGTGAGAGTTGATACCATTGAAGGAGGAGGAGAGGGAGTTCAAGCCAGCCCAGTTCAGCAAGTGAGAGACAGTGGTGACTACGGTAGGATGCCCCTGTGGTGAATTTGGCGATTTTGTTGTAGCAGGTCTCTAGCTTGTTTAAATCACATTTCCTTAGGTTGATATATATTGGACAGGCATAAAGTAGGGTGGAGATAAGGTGGGAATTTGCTATTGAAATCTTTGCTGCTTTGGTGAGAAGTTACTTATTTCTGTATAGCGTTCCTAGTTTATTGTGGACTTTTTTTATGGTCAAGGATATGTGAATGTCAAATTTTAGTTTATTGTCTATTTCCACTCCTAGCAAATTGTGGTGTGTGTGGTGACTGTTTGCCTTGAGATACTGTTACCCACCATCACCCACTATTGTGTATGTGTTGGATTGCTGGTGTGTGTGTGTGTGTGTGTGTGTGTGTATGTGCTGTGCTGAGCAGTGTATTTCTGTGCATCTGTGCATGTGTGCATGTGTGCATGTGTTCATGTGTGCATGTGTGCATGTGTTCATGTGTGCATGTGTGCATGTGTGCATGTGTGCATGTCTGCATGTGTTCAAGTGTGCATGTGTGCATGTGTGTTAACATCATGTACAGATTGTAAAGTTCGTTTCCTGTCTTCCTTCCACAGGTGCTGTGTTAGGCGTGGCTGAGTGTAGCAGGGAACCTGATGTCACCGCCACTAATAGTGGAGATGATGAGACATGTATTGTGGCACAGGAAGGTCTGACAGAGTCTGCCGTTGGTCCACCAATCGACAGTACACAGCTGTCAACCCCATCTATGCGCACACTCATACTGCCAATACATCCTTCGTCAACAATGGCCGTAGCTGAGGGACAGCATACAGTTGACATTGACCAGGTGAATGAGGTACCTATGGCACGTGCATCCCCTCACAGCAGCCATAGCTGGATTACTGGAACGGTACCACATAGGCAGATGTCCAGGGGTTCTCAGGGAAGCACCACTGGTCGTACTACCCCTGGCAGACATGCCTCCTGAGGTATTACAACCTCCAGTATGTTCTGGGCTGTAATGCAGGCTCAGGCACGTATGGAATGGTACACCCAACAGGGACTGAGGGTGCAGAGGGCCCATTACACTGCTATCAATGACAGCATCCGTG
This sequence comes from Protopterus annectens, assembly GCF_019279795.1. Classification (NCBI taxonomy): domain Eukaryota; kingdom Metazoa; phylum Chordata; order Ceratodontiformes; family Protopteridae; genus Protopterus; species Protopterus annectens. Next base: position 252,161,552 of record NC_056730.1, on the reverse strand, counting down.
ACCTTGCCAGTGCCATCCAGAATTACACCGAGGTCATTGATAGCCAGGACCGTGCGGGAAGGATGAGAGGCCGATGCGGACGCATGCCAGTAACAGCATCAGGTGGCATTCATTGTGGACAGACCACAGATCACAGCTGCTCCCGTAGTGGCAGTACCAGCCACAGAAATGCTGGGGCTGGTCGGTCCATTGACCGTCCTACTAGACCACGTGCACGTGGCACTGGCCAGTCCCAGCAGGGACATGGGTCTAGTCATCATACCTCTGCACCAAGTCAGGGTTGGTACCCGATACTGCCTGTAGCCCATAGCACAGGTACGGTGTCCATGGCCAGAGACAGTGATCTGTACTGCCTAGCAGGTACAGTCTGTGGTTGTCCCACAACCACCCGTATATGGCAGCCACATGGTGGAGTTGTGTGCATGCAGACACACACACATTTACCATACAACTAGGGCTCACACATACACGCACACATTACATCAACATTGGCCCATGCAGTACTGTTGTCACTCACACACACACAGACATGCCGATTGGATGGGTCAATGTCAGGCTCTGGCAAACCTACAACACACCCTGTGCATATGATGACACCTGTGCCACCTCCTGTCATCTGTCACATTGATGCAGGAATAGGCTAGCATGGTTCTGATGCATAGGGTGACATAATAGCAGTGTAGCAATAGTAGCAAGTTGCCAACAGGAAGGTGTACTGATATCCTTGTGGTTATATCTGAGCAGGCATTATGCATCACAGCTGTGATAGTCATTGTAGCATTGTTTACACCAGTGTTAGGTCTGAGTATGTATTGTTCACCCATGTGCCACTTGGATGAAGTGTAGTGTTGACAACATGGGTTAGTGAGTGGACAGTACGTGTGTGATGTGTGCATTACAAATTAGCAGGTGTACGTGCATAGTAGACATGTGAGATGTGTGACATACCCTGCTCTACACATTGTGAACATCTCATGGTATCTTTTGATGGCCAGTATGCATTCTACTACCAGATATGTACTAACATGGATACACTTGTGTGTATGACATGGATTGGCACTATGCTGTGGGTGATACCATTGATATCTGTCACTGATCTGCAGTCTGGCAGTGTACACCACCTCAACAGCATAACTATAACCAATCATTAGATGATGTCCTGACAAATGACTCACAATTGTAGTGGACTCAGTAACAGTTGGATCCTTCCAGTACTATACTATGACAGTAACCAGTGGTATTGACCGCCACACGTTCCTTGTACCACACCTGTGTGGCATAAAGCCCTCTATGGTACATGCAAGCATACTAGGGATATGTCCATCCACATCTGGTAATGCATGCATTTGCCTACACTGCATTCCCCGGATGGGATGCATATCCTACACAAGGGTATCATACAGACAGATACCTGTTGTTCAATACATGCTGTATAGCAGTACGCCATCTATGGCATGGTCATCCACATTTACTATACATACTATCCCGACAGTACCACATAGGTGGTAGCCCTGAACATGTATGTTGGGTACCAATGTGTACAGACAGAACCGTTTTATGTCATCTGTCCCTTGGTATCCACATATCCATTGTGGGGTCCCTCGGTGTTTCACAAAACACATTAGGGGCCTGCATGCATATCCACAGGGCTGGTGCACACCTATCATGACTGTCCATTATTGACAGTCGTTGTTGTGTATGAACATGAATGACATATACCCCAGCAACTACCCTCATTCACAGTACTCTACAGTACGTGTCATGGATGTGTGTGGCAGGGATGTCCTTGGCCATGGGTTACTACATTGGCTGGTCTTGATGCAGACGTACATATGTGGCCTATGATCTGAGAAGCAGCAGCGCAATCTGTCAAAGGTTACAAATGTTTTCATGTAGTATGCAGGCTTCACACCTATGTACTGATTGAGGTCACATGTACACAAATCTATTTGACCCACAGATACCTGATGTGCGCAATGCACATACTGTTTGAAACATATGTCATACAGTAGTAAAAGCAAAACACACACTGTATTAACCATCTGTGGCACACACACACAGCATTTACAGGATTCAAACCCCTACCTAACTATGTTATGACACTAGTGAGATACACATTAACACAACGTGCTAGTTGCTTTACTGGGAGCATTTTTTTCCAAAGCTCTATTTGTAGGATGCTGACATCATCACACTTGGCAAAGAGGGATTCACCACTCCTAATGTATTTCCACAGTCTCCAAAAAGGCCACTCCTCCCAAAGGCAGTCTCACACACACTCAGCATTTGCAGGATTCAAACCTCTATTTAACTATGTTATGTTACTGGAGAGATACGCATTAACACGGCACACTATATGCATTACTGGGTGCATTTGGTTCTCCTTGAATATTTGTAGGATGCTGACATCATCAGACTTACCAAAGAGGGATGTACCTCTTTTCAAATGTGTTTCCACAGTCTCCAAAAAGGCCACTCCTCACAAAGGAAATCACACACATACACAGTTCTCCTTGAATATTTGTAGGATGCTGACATCAGCAGACTTACCAAAGAGGGATGTACCTCTTTTCAAATGTGTTTCCACAGTCTCCAAAAAGGTCACTCCTCATAAAGGAAATCACACATGCACTTTGCATGACTCAAACCCTTATCTGACTATGCTATGACACTAGTGAGATATGCATTAACACGACGCTCTATTTGCATTATTCAGAGCACTCTTCTCCAAAGCTCTATTTGTAGGATGCTGACATCATCACACTTGGCAAAGAGGGATTCACCACTCCTAATGTATTTCCACAGTCTCCAAAAAGGCCACTCCTTTCAAAGGCAGTCTCACACACACACATTCATACTCAACATTTGCAGAATTCAAACCCCTATCTAATTATGTTACTGGACAGATACGCATTAACACGGCACGCTATATGCATTACGGGGTGTGTTTTGTTCTCCTTGAATATTTGTAGGATGCTGACATCATCAGACTTACCAAAGAGGGATGTACCTCTTTTCAAATGTGTTTCCACAGTCTCCAAAAAGACCACTCCTTAAAAGGAAATCATACACATAGTGTTTGCAGAACTCAAACCCCTACCTTACTATGTTATGACACTTGTGAAATATGCATTAACATGACGCACTATTTGACTTATTGGGAGCATTCTTTTCCAAAACTCTGTTTGTAGGATGCTGACATCATTACACTTGGCAAAGAGGGATTCACCACTCCTGATGTATTTCCGCAGTCTCCAAAAAGGCCACGCCTCCCAAAGAAAGTCTCATACACACACATTCCCACTTAGCATTTGCAGGATTCAAACCCCTTTCTAACTTTGCTATGCTACTAGAGATATGCATTAACACGGCATGCTATATGCATTACAGGGTGTGGTTTGTTCTCCTTGAATATTTGTAGGATGCTGACATCATCAGACTTACCAAAGAGGGATGTACCTCTTTTCAAATGTGTTTCCACAGTCTCCAAAATGGCCACTCTTCACAAAGGAAATCACATACATACACAGTTCTCCTTGAATATTTGTAGGATGCTGACATCATTAGACTTACCAAAGAGGGATTTACCTCTTTTCAAATGTGTTTCCACAGTCTCCAAAAAGGCCACTCCTCACAAAGGAAATCACACACATACACAGTTCTCCTTGAATATTTGTAGGATGCTGACATCATCAGACTTACCAAAGAGGGATGTACCTCTTTTTAAATGTGTTTCCACAGTCTCCAAAAAGGCCACTCCTCACAAAGGAAATCACTCACATACACAGTTCTCCTTGAATATTTGTAGGATGCTGACATCAGCAGACTTACCAAAGAGGGATGTACCTCCTTTCAAATGTGTTTCCACAGTCTCCAAAAAGGCCACTCATCACAAAGGAAATCACACACATACACAGTTCTCCTTGAATATTTGTAGGATGCTGACATCATCAGACTTACCAAAGAGGGATATTCCTCTTTTCAAATGTGTTTCCACTGTCTCCAAAAAGGCCACTCCTCACAAAGGAAATCATATACATACACACACACACCCCCACCCAACACCCAGACACACACACACTTTGCAGGACTCAAGCCTCTACCTGACTATGTTATGACACTAGTAAGATATGCATTAACACGACACGCTATTTGCTTTACTGGGCGCATTTTTTTCCAAAGCTCTATTTGTAGGATGCTGACATCATCACACTTGGCAAAGAGGGATTCACCACTCCTAATGTATTTCCACAGTCTCCAAAAAGGCCACTTCTCTCAAAAGCAGTCTCATACACACACATTCACACTCAGCATTTGTAGAATTCAAACCCCTACCTAACAATGTTATGATACTAGTGAAATATGCTTTAACATGACATGCTACATGCTTTACTATGTAGTCTCTATTCACATGCTATGTTTGTAGGTTGCTGACATCAGACTGGACATGGTTATGTGTGTGCACGTAGTGTTATGCAATCCCACAAATGAACCTTGTGGGTCAGCAGGTGTGAACATCTTGAACAGGAATACACAATTCATACCTGCTGTGATCTATCTGTGGACATATTACCATTCCTTCATATGGCAATACATATTCATGCACGGATTGTAGGTTTTGTGGATACCACATGTGTCTGTGATGTTGGTAAAGGGCTATTCAAGGTCTATGTGGGACCTGTGTTGCTCCTGTCAGTGATGTTTGTCCTGGGTGGTTGCCTTGCAAGATATCTAGCAAGTTTGGGGAACATGATGTGCTCATTAACATACCACAGATGTTTGTGTTGTGTGTTTGTAGGTTTACAATATCCCTGTTCCTGACTGCAATCATGATGGACTCCATGGACTAGCATTTCGGACTTCGTAGGCTTATAGGAATATACTTCCCATGGTGTGTTGTGCACCAACACTTGTGGGGTGTGCCACATGTTGCTGTAACACATTACACAGTGTAAGATCCTGTAGAGTGTGTGAGGCTCAATAGACTGTTCGGGTGCAGTGTCTGTCCTATCGTTCACTTATGACACATATGGGGAAACATTGTTATCCACGTGATGGGATTCATTTGGCATTGTGGGGACCAGTTTACACATTCTACATGTGATATCTCCCGGTATGATGTTATGGCCTTTTGTCACTGGGAGGTGGGTAAGTAAGTATGTATGGGCCTGTCTGACAGGATGTTGACATTGTCAGTCAGGTACAGTTGACCCTTACTGAGGACATATATGACTGTACATCGATATTTCTCACCTAGCTAAAGGAGGTGTAATGTTTCTGTCTGTACTCCTTTGCAGATTACCTTTCCACAGCAACAACAAACCTGAACACTAAAACCCTGTTATACTCTTTTACACACTTGACACACTACTGATCCTTTGTGATCAGTTGACAGTGTATGTCATTATTATATCCTGGCATGTCCAAAGGTCGGTTTTGTGTGTGCTCTCCAGTACAGCTGGTGCATATTGGAATTCTGACACATTGTTACAACTGCCTTTTGTACACAAGTAACACTGTCCTCCTACCAAGAAACTCAGATATCTGTGAGAGGTGCAACTGTATAGACGGACAGGAGGCGGAGCTCTCACAAGCCATGACTGGCACAGTCTATCGGGTGGTGAAGGTAACCACACACACCACAAATACAGTCACACATGCACCTATGACAACAGCAAACCGTATACATTGACACACAATGACATACTTGGAGCATCTAATTGTACTCTGCCTAAGCAGCTGAGACATGCAAAGCAGACACACAAACGACTGCTAACACACAACCATACACACATATCATCACATAGTTCACAAAGTCATTGTGCCACACAGTCACTGCTGGTAGGCCTACACAACACACCTCATGCAACTGCATTAGGTGAGTGTAATTGTCAGTCACACTGACATCCCACTCACCAGGCTGAACAAGGTGAAGGTTACTTTGTGCTGTGTGTCAGGTGCCAGGATATGCCACATGACACATGCACTGTTGCCAGTCCACTGCAAGTACAACTATTGCTCCATCATTGAGCATTCCAGTGTGTAGACACTCAGATGTTCCTCCCTGGACTACATGACAAGAGACATAGAGGGGCTCTCTGATCATGTAGGCCAGAACAGTATGACACTGACCTTGTGTAGCATCTTACCCTCACAAAGTACTATGTCACAGTATACAGATTACATGATCAGTTTTAACAGTTGCTTAACATATTGTTGGCATTCACAGGGGATCCAGTGTCTGTCAGCCTGGGATTACATGCTCAACATGCCATGCACATTCGCTATGGACGCCATGCAGCTGTCACCCCTAGGCTTTCACAGACTGCCTTAGGCTCTTGACACACACACATAGTGGCTGTTTGAAGCAAGGGTCAGATGACATAACCACAGCCATAGACGTTACAGGGTACAGGAAATGGACAGTAATGGTGCTCAACAACTGATGTCTAACCCTCAGAATGCATGCACTCAGGACTCACATCAGTATGGCATCTGTCGATATATGTGCAGTAACAAACACCTGGTTCAGGCTCACAAAAGCACAGCAGCACTAACATGTTTTATGTCATACCATGGTTTTCAGACACAGGAATCGGTCTGGACAACAACAAGAGGGAGGGATTCCATATACATCATTCATACACACACCTCCAGGTTGGTAGTAGTACACAAAGCATTGGTGGACGTACATGTGCAACTGAGAGTGGTCAAAACTGCATTTCAGTTTGTAGACTGTTACAGACCACACTCCCAAACATGGGCACAACAGTCGTTATTCCTGGGAACACTGCGGAATGTGAAGGTTTCAACAAACACCATTATATTGTGTGACTTCAAATACACAAACATTGACTGGGTATACTACTCATGCAGTGACACCCTCGCACAACAGTTGCTAAGATTGTTACACTCAAATGCTAGGGCAGACCTGGTCACCACACCCACAGGGGGTTATACATGTGGTACCTGATCATCACACACATGGGGACTCTATGTTCCACAACAGAGGTATACCTGTAATTGTTAAGGTCGGAACATACATTCATCTCACTAGACGTACATATCCCATACACACACACATCCTATGTGATCTCAGTGACATACTTCTCATGAGCAAACATCACACTTGTACAAACTGAAGTGGTATCCCTCAATGACCCTGGAACAGTGTTAATTACGGCTCAGACAACTACATACTTTACAAGCACATTCTATGGACAACTACTGGAATTCATGGATCATGCTATCCCAGATGACTACAAGACTCACTCTTCCAAAGGCATGGGACCTGTCTACTGGACCATGGCCATTACTGAGCTGTACATGGACTGGAGGAGGCCACTACATTATGGAGCACAATCACAATCTGGAAGGCATCTCTGATCAGTACTATGGTATAGCTATGATCAGTTGTTGATTAATCTAAGGCCCACTTTTAATAGACACTTGCAACAGACACTGTGGACAATCACAAGGCCTTATTTAGTTATGTCAGGGACCTGTGTGGGAACTCACAGATATGCTGTGAGTTACTGCATAATTACAAAAGATACAGTGGACCCACTGACATTGCGAACATCCTGGACAACAGGTTCAGTGGGAATGTTTCCCCACCATCCCCCCTGCAGTGCACATGTCCATCACAACAGGGTGCAGCCTCCCTGACATCACAGATGAACATGTGTGTGCTGTCCTCTCCATAGCAGACAACACAGCATCAGTGGGACCAGATAGTGTCCCAGACTGTGGCATACACAAGATTCATGACAAACTTCACACTCACATTATGTCACTGTTCAATATCACAGTTACTACAGGATGTGTACCCATGGAATGGCGTACAGCTATGGTGTACCTGCTGCACACTGCTGGTGCCACAAGGGACCTTGGACATTATCACCATATATGCCTAACTATCCTGGTCTGCTATGCTATGGAATGTATCATCATGGAACACATACACATACACATTGTGAACCTACAGACACTGGATCCTACACAGTTTGGTGTTGTTGTGGGCATATCTTGCCTCTTGCAGATGTTTGATGTCTTTAAACAGTTAACAGGTCCATAGACGTGCACAGGGTTGCCCACACAGCCTACCTGGAGCTCGCACACCACTTCTACACAATACCCCACTTGGCCTTTACACATTAGATCACCAGATTCAATATCTACACATATGTCACAATCTGGATTGCTAACTGGATCATGGATAGCACACACATGGTCAGTATTGCAGGTGCCATGTCTGACTATACACCAGTTACACGTGGCATACCACAGGGCTCAGTCCTGGGACTTCTCTTGTTCTGTATATATTTCTGATACATACTGGCTAACACAGGGGGAATATGGATGGCCATGTTTGCCATTGGCTGCAAACTGTGTGCCATATTCGACTCCACAGCTGGCACAGGCCTCTGCAGAAAGTGTCTAACAGAGATGGCTGACTGGTGCCAGAGCCATGGCCTACAGCTACCTTACTTTAGACGCATAGTCATCACCTTTGGTAGTAACATCGTGCACACACATTACCACATAGGTGATGATACATCACGTACAGTGTGTGTGGTTTGTGATTTGTGGACATGAATACTTAGTACTCTTGACTTTGACATTCACGTTACCAATGTTGTTGGACACACCCTTCTATTTAGGCAACCTTATCCCATACAGTTTTACATCCAGATCAGGTGGGGTCATTGTGACCCTGTAGTTATGTGGCATATGCTTGGATACAATGGTGCATTTCAGATGTACCTTACACAACACCTGCAGCAACTGGAATGCACACTGATTTACATACCAAGTGGATCTGGGGACTCACACAGATGATATGCACAGTTTGGCTATGGTGACCCCAGCTCTCCTCAGTTGCTTACAGCCTACTTGGATGCAGTCTGTGCCTTTTCTTTGATGCCTTGTCCATCACAGCATTGATGAACAGGTTCCACATGAGGATATCAAAGCTCTTACAGCTACATGCTCCAGGGACAGGTACATGAGCAATGATGTTAATAGGACGTGCTGGAGGGGCATATTACCATCACAGAGGCTCCACTCACTCGGGAATGTGATCACAGTACCACATATGCACAGACCCATGCTGAACACCTACAGGTGACATCTTCACAGGTGGACGGGTGATCGTATGTTTAGCCCTGGGATATGTTATGGGTCCTTGCTAGACAGAGGCAGAATGAAATGAACATGTGTGAGATATCTTGTGTGACCTACTATTGACAGGCACAATCTACTGATCTAGCGTGATTGCAGACTACAAACACACTGTGCCTAGGCTTCTACATACCCTAGGGCAGATAGCCTAGTGTCAACCTCTGAACCTATGCTAATGTTCAGGATGTACATTGTTCAGTGATGGTACTGATTGCAGGTTTTGTTTCTTCTTTGCTTTACCACTTCCATTGAACAACCTAGGTTTCTGCATTACATATGTAATTGTGACAGTATTTCACTATTTTATATTGTGTCTGTTGTCATATGACTGTGTGCACATGGTGGATTGGTGAATAGTGCGAGGTTCCTGGGTTGACACTTGCAACTGTGGGATATGTGTGGCCCACTGCTGTACTCAAACTTTACCTAAGTGTGTGAGCATGCCCAGTTCAGACTTTCAGTGTTTTGTTGCCTGACATTTGTCTCATAGTTTCAAGTGTGTGAGCATGCCCAGTGTGACATTGCAGTATGTTGCTGTCTGAGCTCCACTACGTTTGTTGATGTGTGTGAACATTACCAATATTATCATTTATACTATATGTGTGTTTAATATCAGGTTCTATTATTACTGCAGGCCTCCCCTTTGTGTCTTGACTCGACAGGGATTATGCTATGCATGCAAGGTTTCCATTAGATACTTAGCATTGACTTATCAACATTTTTTCATGCAAGCTGACCATTGACATACTGTTATGGTTTAGTGGTTATGTTCTCTGACTATAGTGCACTGTATCCTGGGTTTGAGGACTGTCACTGCTTCATATTTTCATACATGGCAGAACAGACTGCTTCAAGAATAGTGAAGTAAATATGAACTTGTTAACCTGCTTTTGATGAACTATACCCACATTTGAGCAGATTTGCACAACATTGCTCAATGTTTCCCAACATTGCTGGACAGTGCACAGTATTGCTGAACATTGCCTATAGTTGTGCTACTCAGTGTGTGCAATTTTGTTCACATATACTAAATAGTGGTGGGAGCTGTTTAGCAGTGCTTTATATTGCTTAACACATAGCAATCATGCCTCAGGTGGTGCTGCAGGGCTGCCTATGTCGGATGCACATTTTACACTCCCTATACATGTTTGTTAACAGGTAGTGTCAAGTTAGGCATCGCTTTTACTATATGTGCGAGTCGGAGAGCGGTATCATTTCCAGGGTTCCTACTGAGCCAGTGTATATCCTATGCGTTGCCTCTTTGCCAAGGCCAAAGCATACTGGGCATGCCTCCTTCTGCCTACTGGGGCAGGCTCAGGTTGTTCCTCCTCTGAGTCAAGCTCTGCCTGTGATGGCCTTGGCAATGGTGGGGGGCTGTTGTGCCCAGCCCTATGCTGCTCCTGCTGCAGCTGTTTTTGCAGGATCATATTGTGTAGCATAGCACATACCATGACTATTTGGGTACATGTAGTTGGTGAGTACTGCAAGGCTCCACAAGATGTGTCCAGGCACCGGAACCGTGACTTCAGCAGCCCAAACACACGCTCAATTACATTTCGTGTTTGTGCATGTGCCTCATTATGGCGTTCCTGTTCAGGTGTGTGTGCATTTCTGATGGGTGTCATCAGCCACGTCTCAAGTGCATATCCAGCATCCCCCACTAGGTGACCATGAGGGATGTCCCCACTGGCAAATGTCTGGTACAGCTGTGTCAGATGCCAGATATGGGAGTCATGGTAGCTTCCAGGGCAGCCAGCATACACATTCATTATTATGCCCTGGCTATCACACATGACCTGGCAGTTGATGGAGGGGTAACCCTTGCAGTTATAGTAGACCCTACCCCGCTCACCAGCTGGTGCTTTGATGCGAATGTGCATGCAGTCTATTGCATCCACTACCTCAGGGTATTCCGCTATTTTCTGGAAGAGACGCATATTGCTGGCCAATACCTCATGGGAATTGGGGAAATATGCATGATCATCGACATGTGCTGCCATGGCATTCAGGAACTGGTGCAGTACCCTGGATGCTGATGCCTGTGAAATCCCCATCATATCGCCAGTTGGTCTCTGGAAGGTACCTGTTGCTAATATTCTTAGGCCAACACATACCTGGGTTTCCACTGAGATGGGTTCCCCTTTGTTGGTTCTGTGTGTGAGGCGTGGCCTGCACAGCTCAACAATTTGCTGCATGAGGTCTCTGTCCACTCTATAGCGGTCCACTATCTCCAGCTCATGTAGCCCCTGGTAGGTTACCCTGGGCCTGTACACTCTTCTCCGTCTCCTCACTGTGGGTTGCTCAGCAGCATTTGCATTGTCATCACCCTCAGCATGTTGCATATGTCGCCATATGACAGCAATGGCAGCCTCTAACATTTCTTTGTCTCAGTAAAGCTTTTTCAGTTTTCACTTCTATTAGCTTACTGCAGTGTTGCAGTGTGTCTGAGAAAACATACTGGAATGTTTTTTGCTGAGTTTTAAGTGCTGGGCTGGGCTAGTGTAATGCCTGTGTAATTGGCTGATTCTGATTGTTTTCACCTGCTAGCTCTGCTAGACTTCCTACTATTTGTTGTGCTTCCTTTTCCCTTTCTGTTTCCTCAGGGGGCAGCACTGCACAAACAAGAGCAAACACGCGCACACCACCTCACACGCGCGCACACATGCTTACACAGACTAAAACGTGCTTATTCTTGTTAAAACACGCACACACCGGCACAAACGCACTTACAACTGTTTAAACAGCCTTACATATGCTTACTCAAGCCTACACGTGCGCACACATGCTTACAAACGTGAACACTGTCTTACTCGGGTTTACTGGCGTGAACACGCGTGCATGCACGCTCAGCAAGAAACTTTGGTGTTATCCACAGCATACACCTTCGATTTCTTTACTTTACCTGGCCTACCTGTTGACACACCACTTTCACTATTATGTAAATGTAAGCTGACACATGTCACTCTGCTCCAATGAGCTGCACTCCTTTCATACATACCCCCTCGTGATGTCACCTATCTTCTACTCTGTTACTCCCCTTATCCTACTCCTACACTCCACTGACTGTGTTCATTTGCTATGTGAACTTGCGATTCACTATCATAACTCTCATTTGCATAGGATTGCCTACTAATGCTTAGTTACATCTCTTAGACTGAGCTTCCCCCCTTAGCAACCTCTACTCGGTGGCCATGTTGTCTTCAGCCTGCCATTCCCTTGCATTGTAAATTTATTTTAGCTATGAAATCCACATTTGTGGATCTTAATTATTCATTTTCTGCTTTTTAGTGTGCTGCACGTTTGTGCGGCGCTGCTCTATGGTTAAACCCTGGACATCGGATTAAAAAAAATATATATTTTTATTTTTATTTTGCATCACTTCCCATTGGCAATGGCCTTTTTTTGGCCATTGGCATGCTTCCTCCTGTGAATGCATGCTTTTTTTACTGCTGACACGGCTCTGTTTTGCTATTTGCAGAACCGTACTCAGTTATCAACTGAGTACATTTCTGCAGATAACACTACTCCTACTCGGACAGGTGCGCCCCTTAAAGTCAACTGTCCCAAAGATTGTTTAGCTAATTCATCTTTCTTATAGTGATTAAACCATTCACCCAAAGCCTTGCCCCTTCTAAAAGAAAAAAGGCATCTGCCAGGTGTAGAACAGAATGTATGTGCTGTATCTTTAAGAAGCATATCAAGGACTGAACTTGGACATATGAGTAGCAGGAATATGCTAGACACAGTGCCATTTTGAGAGTGAAGCCAGAGAGTGAGCATGTATGAATGCAATAGCTAGTTTGTATATAATTTACCTAAGTTAAAATCAGTAAGCTTCTATTGTGATGTGCTTGTACATAATAAAGCTGCTTGAACAGAACCGACAAAGACTCTTCTGTTGTATCCTGACTAGACGAGCGACATGGTATCACAAGTGGGACTGCAGAGACTGATATTCAGACCCACGAGTTGCAGAGATGACAGTGAAAGTAAACTAAGAGAAATGAGCATGAAAAAGAGCCAGAAAAGAACCAAAGGTAATGAAAACTTGCACGAATAGCTTATTTTAAAAAAAGATAAAATGGAGCATTATTTATTTAACATTTGTTGACCAGAAAAGTCCAACTTGGAATGAAAAAAATTTTCAGTGGAGGCCCAGGGCAAAACACTCCAGACACATGTCTTTGTAATGAGGGAGGAAACTAGAGCACCCAGAGGAAACCCAAACAAATACAGGGAGAACATGCAGACTCTGCACAGAAGGCACCCCAGCCAAGAAGCAAACCAGAGAACCTCTTGTTGTGAGGCAACAATGCTACAGCTGCACCCCTGTGCCATTACAAGGGCACAAACCACATTATTAAACAAGTGGGAGGCACAAAAGGTTTACTAACTAAGCAAAATGTTTAAGATTAAGATATTCGATGAAACAATTACCAGAAAAGCAAAACAAGTATTTTTAAAGCAAAATTACTATGTTTAAAGCAAAATAGGTGTATCTGAGGCAAAATGGGCATGTTTAGAGTAAAATGAGCACAAGAAAAGTACAATGGGCATGAAAAGAGATTAAACAAACAAAACAAATATAATAAGGGCAGAAAGGGCACATTAAGCATAAATAAAGCAAGGTGATTGCATGTTTTTTGACAAAGTGCTGTGTTTTGGCATAACTATGACTTCTTAGACTTAGTATTGCATCAAGGGCATAACTAGAGTTATTTGAAGTATCTCAAAGTATGTAAAAGTGCTTACAGTATTTGCTTATTACTGTGCATGTATTCTGAAGAGTTTATATCTGTACAAAGTGCAAATATTTAATGAAGTGCAGTCAAAGTATAGCCATTTTGAAAAGTTTCTTGCGCTGGGTGTGTCTATTCACAAACTGCTGCCATTACAGAGTGTTTCTTGCACTCTAAAAAGAATTATCTAGCAAAGTAATGCCATTTTGGGGAAATTTCAGTGTGCTGTGTACTGTTTATTCGCAAAGTGCAATTACTTCTAGATATTTCTGACTCTGGTCTTCTTTTGCCCAGTTCATTCATTCTGTGCAGTTATTTGAAGTGTTTTTTAAAAGGATGATAAACTACTTAAGCAGTACAGCAATTCCAAGAGTACTGCAGTGCCCAAGAGACTTATTTCACAAAGTTTAGTTATTCAGAAGCGTGTTGTCCTAGTGGGCAAATTTACAAATACTGGCATAAATTTCTGCCATATTTGTATGCATTTTTTCATGCATATTTGCAAAACCCTTCACTGGTATGTGTTGATATAGCAGATGGATTTCAAAAGCCCTTACAACTTGTATTTGATCAGAATATTGTAGAGAATTGGAGAATATTTGAGCAAGAGTACAATATTTTTATTCAGACAGCTTATTCAGACAAAGATGCATGCACTAGGGCATTCATTTTGCTAAACCTCGCTGGGTCACAGGCCATTGAAAGAGAGTGTTCATTTGTGTATGCACCAGCAGTATATGAGGGAGAAGGTGAAAATCATCATATGGTTGTACAGGCTGAATTAAAGCAACACTCAAGAGTGTTTGAAGCACAAATTCAAGGAAATGTGTACCCCCCAGACAAATTTTACATTAGAGAAGCATTTGTTTTACACAAGAGAAAAGAAACCAGGGGAAACTTATGCAGCTTATGTAACTGACCTGAGAAACAAAGCTAAAATGTGTCAGTTTGGTGACTTAATAAATGAGTTAATAAAAGACAGGCTCATGTATGGTAAATTGAGAAAGATGTTGCTTCATGGCAGTGATTTAATGTTGAGTAAAGTCATAGAGATTTGTCAAATCCATTAAGTTACAGAAAAACACACAAGTATGTTTGCAAGTGACAAGAGGATGGTTTCAGTGTTTTGTACTGTCCAGATCAATAGTAAATCCACCAAGCTTAAAGTAGACACCGGTTCAAAGTGTAATGTTATACCAGCAGACACATTTGCTAAAGTGAGAACTAATGAGCAACTCAGTGTGGCCAGTAGTGCAAAACTTGTTGCTTATGGGGGTGAAGAAATTCATACCTAAGGCTCAGTAATGCTTTCATGTTATTTGGCTAAGAAGTGTTACAGTGTGCTATTCTATGTAGTTTGAAGGCCTTTGCAGTCATTATATTCTCTCAGAGACAGTTTGAGAATGAATCTGCTTTCTTTTACCAAAGAAGTTAATCATATAAGTGCATATCCTGGTACCAATTTTTCTGAAGCCATTTTCTCTGAGTATGCTGGTGTTTTAAATGACAAGTTGGCCAAACTTCCAGTTGTGTATTCCATGAAGTTAGACCCAGAGGTCACTCCCATAGTCAGACCAGCAAGAAAAGTGTGATAGCTATGCAGGATGAAGTCAAATCTCAGTTGGAAAACATGGTACAGCAAGGTGTAATTTGTCCAGTTACAGAACCAACTGAATGGGTGTCATCAATGGTAGTAGCTCACAAAAGGCTCAGATGAAATCAGAATATGTATTGACCCAAGAGATCTGAACAAACATCGAAGAGACCACATCATCCAATGCATACAGTTGAAGAGGTTGCAGCTCTGACAACGAAAGCCATTGTTTTTTTCTGTCTTGGATGCAAAAGGTTAATTTTGGCAAGTGATGCTTGATTGCAAATCGTCATTACTGACTACTTTCAGTACCCCATTTGGCAGATATAGATTCCTAAGGATGCCATTTAGAATAAATTCTGGAAGTCAAGTCTTCCCGCGTACAATGGAGCAAATTTTTTCAGGTTAACCTTATGACATAATAGTAGATCATTTTATTGTTTGGAGGCAATGGTGAAGCAGAGCATGATGGAAACCTAAAGAAAGTTCTAGACAGAGCAGTGAAATGAACTTCAAGTTTAATCCTCTGAAGTGTAAATTCGGACTACCAGAAGTCACATATGCAGATCATTTATTTACTAGCACTGGCTTGAGACCAGACCCTTCCAAACAAGCAGCTATTCTTAACATGTCAGCACCAGATAATATTCAAGCTCTACAGAGTTTCCTAGGCATAATCAACTATTTAGCCAAGTTTATACCAGACTCCAGTGGGTTGACAGCACCTTTAACAGAGTGAACATGCAAAAAATGTTACATGGTCTTGGTTGGAAAAGCACGAGAAGGCATTTGAAGATCTTAAGCAGCAAATTGCCACCTCATCTGCATTAAGATACTATGATTTCAATAAACCAGTCACTCTTTTCTATGATGCTTCAAAATTTGGTCTAGGCTCAATTATTCTTCAGGAAGAGAGACCAGCAGCCTATGCATCTAGACCACTTACCCAAACTGAAATACAAAATGCTCAAATTGAGAAAGAACTTTTGACAATAGTATTTGCATGTTTTAAGTTACATGATTATATTTATGGTTGAGCTATTCAGATTGAAACTGACCACTCTAGTTACTATTCTACAGAAGCCTATGGATTCTGTCCCAGTGAGATTACAAAGAATGATGCTCAAATTGCAAAAGTACAACTTCAAATTGTTCTATACAAATGGAAAGCTTCTTTATCTGGCTGATGCCTTATCCAGATCACCAAGGAATACCATGGAACAGCTTGACACAGAGAACTTTGACTTTGACGTGATGGCAGTGCGTAATTTCTCTACCACTAGACTTGATGACCTGAGAAATCATACAAAGACATTCAATTTTACAAAAGCTCAACCACTACATTAATGTTCGATGGCCATCAAAGCAATCTAGTGTACCACCTGACGTGCAAACTTATTTTCCTTACAAAGATGAGATGATGATGGAAGATAGCATTATTTTCAAAGGTCCTAAAATTGTTCTTCCTGCTTCTTTACAACATGAATATATACAGATTTTGCATTGTGGTCAACCAGCTTCCACATCTACTAAGAGAAGGGTGAAAGAACTAATGTTTTGGCCTTCATTACTGAAATACATTGATAAAGTACTTTCTTTTTGTTCAGTATGCAATAGTACTAAACTGCATTTGCAAAGAAAACCACTTCAGCTAAGTTAAGTTCCTGAGCTACCTTGGTCAACAGTAGCCACTGATATATTTGAGTGGAACAATCAGCATCACTTAGTATTGGTAGACTCTTATTCAAACTGGTTTGAGTTTGATCTACTACCTAATCTAATATCCACTACTGTTATTACTAATTTGAAACATCATTTCTCAGTCCATGGTAGTCCACACAAAGTTATTTCTAACAATGGTACTCAATTTGCTAGTCAGTTGTTTCAGAAATTTTCAAGAGAATGGGACTTTGTACATGTTACTAGAAGTCCAGAACATCCACTGTCAAATGGACTAGCTGTACAGAGTGCAAAGCAATTACTTGAAAGGTCAAAGTGTGACAATACTGATGTCTTTTTGAATTTACTTAACCTCAGAAACATACTCCGTGACAATATACTTGGCTTGCCTGCTCAAAGACTTCTATCCAGGTAAACCAGAACAATGCTACCTATTAGTTCCAGTTTATTGAGGCCTAAAGCTAAGAACAACAGAACCATCAAAGCCCAATTATTCAAGAAGTGTTCTATCCAGAAGTCCAGTTATGATAAATCGTGCAGATTTTTTCCATATGTTAAAAGAAGAAGAGACAGGGAGGATACAAATGGCAAAAGGTTTCGACTGGGTTGGTCAAGTTACAAGTATATGTACCAAGCCTAGATCCTACTTCATAGAATCTGAGGATGAGGAGTACAGGAGAAATCACAGACATCTTCTTCCTGCACAACAATCATTATAATAGCATTGTTCCTGTGATACAGGCTCTAGATCTCAGAGCAAGTCAGACATTGTTTCCATCCCAGAATGTGTCTTAACCTCTACTTCCATTCCTGTGGATGTTCCAAATATTCCCAAGGTTGAACATTCAGCAGAGACAGTTCCAGTTGTTAAATCTAATTCTCAATTTTATGTCATAAGATTTGATCATATTTCCAGCCCTAGCATGAAATACACAGTGACATGGACATAACTGTATATATGTACCTAGTTCTGTATAATTACATGACAAAGAACTATTTGTATTATTTGCATGCTAAATGAGATTCATAGCATTGCATGATCTATTTCTAAAAGACGGAGGATGTAGAACAGAATGTATGTGCTGTATCTTTAAGAAGATCCCACTATTAACTGTGAATCCTATACAACATCAAACGCACATGCACAGAGATTCCTGGATTTTGTAAACACAAACTCCCTGGAACAGATAGTCAATACACCAACCAGGGGTGCAACCATACTAGATCTGGTCCTCACTAATATGGGAGACTGCTGCACATACCCTTCTGTAATGCCTTCCCTGGTAAGGTCAGACCACAAAATGGTCTCCTTTGATGTAAAAATAAAACCTGGACCCCAGCTAAACCTGGAATATTTAGGAATCATTCTAAGGCTAAACTTCTGCTATTAAGTGAGAACCTGGCAACATTTCAAGCCCCCATAAACCCTGAGAACATTTCTGCCAGTGCAGAACTGTTCACAGAAACTCTGTACAAGCATGTTAACAGCTGCATAGAGGTAGCTCTACCCACCAGGAAGAAGTACAGAACTAACTCAAAAAACAAGCCACCCTGGTGGAATCACAAAATCAATTGTCTGTATAACAGGAGGAAGAAAATCATGGCAAAAATTAGGAGGTGCAGCACCCATCAGGAGAAAAGCACTCTCATCAAACTAAACAAACAACTCAGAGGACAAATAAAGACTTCTTTTTTCCCAGTTAGGGGTCAGCACAGTGGATCACCTGTCCATTCATGATTGGCAGTATAGTTTTATGGTGTCGAGTTGCCAGCCCGGCACCCAACCTTCCACAGAAGGCACATACATGCATGCAGTCACACCTAGGGCCAATTTTTAGAGTATCCAATCCAGCTACAGCATGTCTTTGGGATGTGGGAGGAAACCAAAGCACCTGGAGAAAACCCACACAACCACAGGGAGGACATGCAGACTCTGCACAGAAGGCACAATAGCCAAGGATCGAACCGGAGAACCTCTTGCTGTGAGGTGACAATGCTTACTGCTGCACCTAAATTTGAGGTAAGTTTGGCCTCCCAGGCCTAAGATAATCACAAAGCATTCTTTAGCTATGTACACAAGCTTAAAGGCAATACACAGTTGTGTGCAGAGCTCATTGTGACTGGAACCACTTATACTGAGCCAGAAGATATAGCAAACCTCCTGACTGATAAATTCAGCTCCAGCTTTACTCCTCTCTCCCCCACAACCTTCCCTCAGGAAATATCATCAAATATAACTCCCCATTCTATCACTAGGGAAGAGGTCCTTAATGCTTTCTCTAAGACCAAGAGCACTGCATCAGTGGGCCCAGAAAATATTCCAGGATGCCTTCTAAATAGCATGAAGCATGACCTATCAGGGCCTCTGGAATTACTATTTAACTGCAGCCTCCAAACAGGCTTTGTGCTTCATGAATAGAGAAAGGCAACAGTCATCCCTCTGCACAAAGGTGGGCCATCTACAGACCCTGGAAACTACAGACCCATAAGTCTCACTAATCTTATAAGTAAAGCCATGGAAAGAATTATCATGGAGATGATCAACAGAGATATTGTAAAACTCTAGACACTGGACCCAACCCAGTTTGGATTCATCAAGGGCAGATCATGCCTACTCAACCTGGTGGACTTTTTTGAGAAGGTCACCAAAGCAATGGATGAGGACAAAATTGTTCACACTGCCTACCTTGACCTGGCCAAAGCATTTGACACAATATCTCACTTTGGCATTGTTGACAAACTCAAGAGGTTAGGTACAAACCTGTATTTCACCTGTGGCTATCAAGTGGTGTCAAAGACAGGACCCAGGAAGTTAGAATTGGAGAGTCCACCTCTACAAAGAGGCCAGTCACAAGTGGAGTCCCTCAGGGATCAGTCCTTGGACCGTTCCTTTTTGGCATTTACTTCTTAGAAGTCAAGGCCAATGTCAGTGGTCTCTGGCTAGCTAAATTTGCAGATGATTGCAAATTAGGAGCTGTCATTGAATCTCACACTGACAAAAGTGTTCTACAGCAGGAGCTGACACAGACACACAACTGGTGTCAGAGCCGTGGACTAAAACTAAATATCAAGAAATGCATAATAGTATCCTTTGGGAAGTCATCCATTCCCTGGTAACTACCATATTAACAACACACCGCTTAGAGTTGATCCAGTAGTCAGGGACTTAGGGACACTCATATAGTAATCTAGCATTTGATCATCACATGTCTACATTGGTGAGGAATGGTGAGGAAATCATTCTACATTACACAACTTATAAACAAAGGTATGGCATCTAAGTCCAGAGAAGTCATTGTTCCACTGTATTTGGCATTCATCAGACCTATCATTGCGTGCAATGCCCTCTTTGGTATGTACCTAACCAGGCATATCCAACAATTGGAATGTCCACAGAGGTTCCTCACTAAAAGAATACAGGGCATAAGTAATATGTTGTATGTAGACCACCTCAATGCCTTATCCCTGTATTCTGTCTCCTACAAGCTTTTGAGGGGAGAGCTATGCCTGGCATACAGGGCATTATCAGACCCCACTCTGATGGACATCCTGCATATCCACAAAACAAACAGCACCAGAATTACCCATTCTAAAGAATTAAACCTTGCCTGTGATATAAATAGGACCGCTGGAGAGATAGGTATGTACCCCAGAGACTACCCCATCTATGGAACATGCTCCCCATCCATGTGAAGCAGAGTTCCTCCTAACCCAATTCAAATGCAACTTGGACAATTGGATGGAAAACCATAAATTCATCCCTGGTTTGGCATCTATGTCTCTAATGGACACAGGCAACCTGAAAATCGTTCATCTCCCAGGCCCATGCTTATACTAATCAAGGGTAGCAGAACTTGTAAGAGATTTGGGATGCATAGCTAGACTTAAAAAGGCCCTTGTGGTCGTTAGCCTAGTAAACACCTATGAACCTATGAACCTATGAAGCATATCAAGGACTGTACGTTCACATATAAAGCAGGCACATGCTATACCCAGTGCCATTCTGAGAATGTAACCCGAGAGTGACCATGTATGAATGCAGTTGCTAGTTTGTATATAAGTTACCTAAGTTAAATCAGTAAGCTTCTATCGTGATGTGTTTGTACATAATAAATCTGCTTGAACAGTACCTACAATGACTCATCTATTGTATCCTGAGTAGATGAGTGATACCAGGTAATACATTTTTTAAACGATCATCCATCAATAGAATGTACCAGTATTTTTAAACCAGATCCATGAAAAAAACTAGTATTACAACCGAAATTTGTGATAAGCTTAGGGGGTCCAATCAAATATTTTCTTGATTGGTATTGTAATAATTGCTCCCTACCAATTTTCTTTTTTGAGTCACAGACATTCTGTTTATCAGATTGCTTAAATCCCCTGTCAAAAAACATCCTCAGCATGTCCTGCATTTCAATATTATATACCAATTCAGAAAAGCATATTCTTTTTAATCTCATCAACTGAGATTTTGGGAATACTGGCTGCTGTGTTGGTGTATATGAATTGCTTTTTTTTTTTTTTTTTTGCCATGCACCTCACCTTACTTACATGAATTGTTGGAGGTTTAAATAGAAAATATACCCCTAGGATTCCACCCGTGTCCCTGCTGAACAGGGGCATTGGGTGCTGACTTGTTGGAATGTGGACTAATTTATTGGCTAGTCTTATAAGCGCCTCAAGGCCAGTAGCCTAGTAAATTGGTATGATCCTATGACCCTATGAAAGTGGAGCAGTATGGCAGAGTCTTGTGAACTGTACTGCACAAGAAAAGTAAAGAAAGCTAGACTGTTTGCTGGAGGAGATCCGAGACAGTGGAATAGCTCAGGATGATCAATAGAAGCAGTCAATGGAGATGAAAATGTCAGGAATTCCACTAAAGCAAATTAACTCAGAATATCTGTAATGGTTTAAGGCCTCATAAGGTCACATGGCGTAGTCAAAACTGAAGTTAGATGTGAGTTTTCAGAAACTAGAAGTCTTGGAGAATAGAAGAAACTGGAGCAACTTTTGAATGGTGAGATTGCAGGAGAACTTGGAAAACCATGACACAACAGGTTTTGCTAAATATTTTGTCCAACTAATACTGAAAATGTGCATCGTACTGAAAGAGGAGGACAATTAACTGTTCATTGGTGAGGCATTTTATAATCTGTTTTTCAGAGTTTGGAAATAATGAGGCATAGCATTCGATGTACCAAGTGTCCTTACATATGATCTTTGGAACAATAAAATGCTGTATTAAGGAAAACATATATTACCCCAAAATTGTAGTATTTTCCTCACATCCAAAGTGCAATAATTTTAGACCTAGGATGTATTAGTAATGAGGGTGAGAGTTGAAGACCCCTCATGTAAATCGAAAAACACTTGCAAGTCTCACATTTTTTTAACATGTCGCAGTTAAATTTTCAAATTATGTCTCATGCTTTCAGTAAGGAACCATGCAGTTGCATACCCCTCATACGTCAAGATTTTTGTCTCATATATGGTCTGTTCCTCATAAAATGTGTGGTTTTCCCAAATCACTGAGGATTGTAGTCACTAAATCATGACATACATTTGAGTTTTAGACTTAATATCCTTAGGAAAATGCATGTTAACACAAATCATTGTTATTCTATCAACTTTTTACGTTTATAAGAGCAATATTTAAATTACCCCCCCGTAATATTAGGCTTTGTCCAAATTTCCTGGGCTAAGAGATTGAGGGGTACGTACAGCTGCATTGGACAAAAGAAGAAAAAACATATCTCCCTCAATGCTTTTCATAAGGAGCGATGCACTCTTCTAGAGAGAAGAAATTGTATGTTTCTCTCACAACACCGTTTAAATCAAACAGGAAATCTTATAGTTTTTAATATCTGCTTAGAATAACCAGTAACAAGAAGGAATGACAAGCACAGTGGTCTTCTGTGTGGCCCAATTTATCCACAAAGAGTAAGGACGACAAGGTGTCTAACATAGCAGAGGTATATAAATGGTTTAAATGACTGGTGGTCTGTTCAGCATCAAAGCACTAGACTGTTCAAAAGATTAATGACACCATTTCTTAGGTTCATGTGGTCAGTAACAGCAGGCATGGTTACCCTGATGGATGGAAAGAGAGGTACCTCAAACAAGGCTTCTTCAAAAGATAACATAAAAAGATACAAGGCTGTGCAGTGACTTAGGTGGTATGAGGGCCAGAAAGGCAGTGTTCTCAGAAAGCATCACACCAACATATAGAAACAACATCCTAAATGTCTGACTAAATTTGGAAGATGGTTACAGATGCCTAATGAAATTAGAGAACCTTTTCTGGATGAGAACACAACATACTCTGTAACTGAAGTCCATCAGATGAACAGATATACAGTCATAAATCAGCATATGGCTCAGTCCAGATTAGATAGCCGGTCAGAATAGTTTTTAATTATTCTTAACAGTTAAATGTTATATTGAGAAATGGTCCACATGCTTAGTTCCTCTAATCGCTGTTATGTCTTTATTGTGATATAATACTTTCTTTTTGAAAAAGACTATTACGAGTTGCTGATTCTTTTTAATAGCGGCAGTTCAATAGCGGAATTTTATATTGTGAAAGTTTAATCTCATAAACTCAAATAATTTTTCCTTCATAGGAAGATTAAAGCAGGTGTGCTAATCTAGTCTTGCGTGGAAAAGTGCTTTCCTAAGTGCCATATTATTTTGTTTTAAGATTTACTCTGTTAACCCGTTTTTCTTGCAAGACCATGCTGTTACATAACAAAACTCCCCCCCCCCGTCTCTAAATATACCATAAGCTTCTTTTTCTCTCACGTCATATAGCAATTCCTGTTTGTATTATAATAACCTACCTTGAATTTCTCTATAAACTGGCCAACATTTCTCTAACTATAAATGACTGTCATATAACTTGTATCTATTCTTAACCAATGTTTTCATTTTATGTCTAATTTGGTAAAATTATTTAAACTGTAGTCTTAACATTTTTTTGTAATACTTTGAAGTTATTCTCCCTGGGCCTCCATTGTGAATGGACACCTACCAAGTCACACTTTCTCATAATCTGGTGTGGATAAGTAAGTAAATAAATAAAAATACAATTTTTTATTTTTGGGGGGTGTAGTAGTCAAATGCATTAGTGCCTACCTCTGATCTTGCCCCACTGCTGTACTCAGTAGTGTTTAAAGGCATTAGTGGCACCTTGCTCACACAGCGTAGGCCAGCTTTGTAGACAGAAAAGTGTTTTGTACTTCTAATTGCAGACATATATTTGAGAGAGGCGTGTCAGTTCTCAGCTATTGTATTAGTGCTTGTTAATGAGGTTTAGTGCTATCGGTTACTTCACTGTGGCTACACCAGTGTCTCTGCTCTATGATGTAACATAGCCATGACCTTGCATTATTGTGTCATGGCTGAACAGTCACAGCTGGAAGAATAATGCTTATGTGTTAAAGAACACTTATGTCAAATAAGTTGCATAAAATTTTTATATGATGAAAACCTTGGTTAACACAGAAAAGTATGGGAGAGGCATTCCTCCATGTGACCAAATGATGTTAGGAGGATATCAAATGCCGAAGAATAAAAAGTTTCTCTCTGACAGAGTATATTGTTATCTTACAAAAAAGAAAAGGGTACTCATCTTACTGGAAAACAAAAAAAAAAGAGTATGAGCTGGCAGATTGTGAGTTAATGTAAGGGTATAGATGAGACCTGAATACTGGACATTTTCCCTCATTTCATACTATGGTATGAATGGCAGTACTCCTGCATTCCTTATAACTCTATGGTATATAAAATAAGATAGCTGGTGAGGGGAGTGTTATGCTGTTCTCTGGGTTGAGGTTAAAACATCTTTTGATAAGCAGACAGATTTCTAATTAGAGTCAAAATATGTGTATAAACAGATGGAAATCCAACTAAAAGTATAACTCTATGCATTCCTACTGGATGACATAAGGTAGATAGAGTAAGCAAGTATTTTCTTATTTTGACCCTGCTGTCAGGCCTGGCAGTATGCTATGAATGACATTAGTCCTTGAGGAGTCTATGCTCCCAATAACTAAATGCATCATAGAGGAATGTGTGATTTCTGATCATGCCTATGTGGAAGTTACCCTGGTGGACTAAGCACTGAGAAGGGGCCCTGCCTTGTGGAAGATGGACCCATCATTAGCTAATGACAAGAACTAATGGTACAGAGTGAGGCTATGTGATGCTGAACTTTAGATCAATAGTGGCGGGCTTCCTTCGTGAGTGGTTTAAATGCTAGATAAAGGCCAGTACTATTGAGCTGATACCGTGCGGAAAGAAAAATAGAATAGTCTGTATCTTCCCAATTGAATCCAAGTTCATGTTTATTTTGTATATTCAGTTAGGAAATGCCACAAAGACAGAAATTATTCAGGCAAGGGTGCAATTAACGATTGGTACTTTTCTGATTTCACTGAAGGCACTAGGCTGCAGAGTCAATAATGAGAAAGTGGCTAGACTGCAACAAACTTAACAGCCTGCAGAACAGACAAACCATCTCTGTTAAATTATGGGAGGGGTGATGACTTGTAAACAACATGCAATGTAGCAGAAGTTTATACAATACAATGATTAAGGTTGAGAGAAATGAGATTTTGATCCCATACCTTGATACCCACTACAGGATTTTAGCAGATGATTATATAGAAGGGGTAACTACAGCACACAGTTCAGGGCTTTGGAGGGGCACTCTGGGAATGGTGGTTCACTAATGACATTTATAAGCTGGATGTTACACAATCTGCTCTACCTCCATATGACATCTTGATGGAAATTCTTATGTGGGGATTTATCAATCGACCAACGCCATGTTTAGAGAAGGATGAGTCGGTGTGCAATTTTCACATTTCACTAATACATGATGGAACAAAAATCGGGGCTAAAAACATGGTTTAAAGGATTGCAAGAGTGTATCTGACATGTATTCTCTGTTCTGGTTTGATATCAAAAGAAAAGGCAATGAACCATTTGTAGCTGCTGAGCTTCGGATCCACACATCTGTCTGCAGCAGAGGTCTCTGTTTTATGTTCAGATACAGTGTTTAGGCCTTTCAGCCATCAAAGAACACTGATCCCACAATATATGGCATATAAGCATAATCACCTGCCCAAATAACCAGGTACATTTCCTATTATGAAAGTATTTGGTTAACCTGAGTGGCACTTTTTGTTCAGAATTCTTCAGATGTATGGGATAGATGCAAGCTTCATCAGATGGATCTTTGCAATAAAATGACCTTTGGAAAGTTTTGTCATAAACCAGTCAGCAAGTCCATAGTTCTTAAGTTTTGCATTAAGTAGCAGTTTATATCACACAAGTTCACTTTCATTACCTTTGTAATACTCGTAATAGAACCTCCTAGGTAGGTACTAGGCTATCTGCCCGAAGGCATTTATAAGCCTAGCAGGAATTGTGTTGGCTTTTGCCGCTCCCTTAGATTAGTTCCTTGGTCATCTGTCCAGCAGAGCCATTGAACTGATCCCAGGGTAAACTTTCTATTTTCCATCCACTCGTCAATGTTTCTCCTGAAGAGTGTTAGCAAGGAGCTCTGCCTAATGTAGATTGGAATCTTGTTCCAGAGCATGAGAAGTCTCTGGGACAGGAATCTATCCCTCCGCATGTCCTATTTGTTATTGTAGTGAGGTTTAGATCTCTAGAGCGTGTGGCTCAAGGGGATATGGTTTTCTTTAGGTGGAGCATGTCCATCAATTCTGGGTTGGACATGGCCTTGTATGTCAGGCATAGATAACCTCTGAGTAGGTGGTATGCAACCAAGTACAGCTGGACTTTCTTCAGTCGAGCTGAATAGAGCATCTGTTTGAGGCCAGTGATCCTCTTGGTGAGGTACTTCTGTGGTCTTTGCAGCTGTTGCAGGTGCCTTGTAAGGTACATCCCAAATGGGGCGTTGTACTATATGATGGGTCTGATGAGTGATGTGTAGAGGGGCACAATGACCTCTTTTGATCTGGATGCAAACCCTTTTGTGATTAGGTGGGCCACATAGAAGGATTTTCTAACCACTTTGGCAATGTGATTATCAAAGGAGAGATTACTATCTACTTGGGTCCCCAGATCCCTTATTACATCTTTTGTATTTAGGGGACTACCACCTATGTGGTAGTTTGTGAGCTTTGTTTTTTCCAAAGGGGATGACTATGCACTTTTTGGCATTTAGCTTGAGGCCATGGTTTTGACACCAGGTGTCTGTCTCATTGACACCCTTTTGGAGGATGTCTGTGTCAGCTGGAGAGTCAATTATAGCCCCTAGTTTGCAGTCATCTGCGAACTTGGTCAACCATAGACCTCCTGTGCTTGTCTGTACCTCTGAGAAGTATATGCCAAACAGGAGGGGTCCTAGGACTGAGACCTGGGGAACACCACTTGTAGCCGGTTTAGAGTTAGACCTAGCTCCAGCAACTCTTACCATGTGAGTTCTGTCCGTGAGCCAGTTGGCAACCCATCTCGTGATGTAGGGGTTTATGTTCAGGCTGGTTAGCTTGTCTGTAATACCAGAATGGGGAATGGTGTCAAAGCCCTTTCTGAGGTCTAGGTAGGCTGTGTGGACCACCTTACCCTCATCTATAGCCTTGGTAACTGTCTCAATGAAGTCTACCAGGTTTAGGAGGCATGATCTACCCTTACCAAAGACGAGCTGGGTAGGGTCCAGTTTTTGGAGGTTCCCAATGTCTCTGTTAATGAGATCCAAGATAATGCGCTCCATAGCCTTGCAGACCAAGCTAGTCAGGCTTATAGGGCTATAGTTCCTGGGGTCTGTTATGGCTCCACCTTTGTGGAGTGGAATAACCGTTGCTGTGCGTCACTCTATGGGCATGTAGCCTGTGAAGAGGCTGAGATTGAACAGTGTGTTTAGTTGAGGGGTTAGTTCATCTTTGAGCTCAAGTAGGACACAGCCTGGGACACCATCCAGTCCCATTGATGCTGTGTTTTTGGCTTTGGAGAGAGCTGTTTTAACCTGAGTGTCTGTGATTTCAGGGGCACTACATTCTTCTGGTATGGTTATCGGGCCTTTTGGGGGTGAGGGGGGGTGAAGTTTGCACTGAACCTGTCTGCCAGGATATTGGCAATATGGATCAGTTCAGTGTATTTTGTGCCATTCTGCACTTACTCCGAGCAGATCTGAAAATTGCCACTTAGATTCTTGACATAGCTAAAGAATGCCTTGTGGTTATCTTTGGAGTCCTTGGCAATTTTTCTTTCGAAGCTAGCTTTGAATGATTTTATGAGGGATCATAGTTTCTTACTGATACTGATCAGGGTTGTCTTACCTTTTTGGGATTTTACTCTTTCCTGTAATAGTTTCCTGATTCTCTTGTATAGCTTGTTTAGGGCAGGGGTCCACCAGACTGGTTTCCTTTTCTTGGAGGAGTGAGTCTTGGTTTTGCTTGGGATAGCACAATCCATGCATTTTTGTAGGTGCCCGTAGAGTGCATTAGTAAAGGACTTTGCAGATTGGGCAGCGTTATCCTTTAGCATGGGGGCTTTGAAACTTTGCACTTTGGTCTTAAGTAATGTAAAGTTTGTTTTTGAAGTTTTTCACGGTAGTTTCTTTGACCAGGGTGGGGGGTGGAATGTGGATATCCAGTGTGATTAATTTATGGTCAGATCTAACCACCGAGTGGAATACCGGTCGCCCATTTTGGTGATGACCAGGTGCAATATATTGTCACCTCTGGTGGGGGTGTTGACCAGGTGATCCAGTGTGTTTGAGTTTATAAATTCTAGGAAATGTTGGGCAAGGGAGTACTTGAGTAGTTCTCCCAGTTAATGTTTGGGTAATTGAAATCACCCAATATCAGGGTGTTTGGTAGGACCTTTATGTTTCCCAGTGTTTCCAGAAATGCGAAATGGGGTCCTGGGACATGGTGGGTGATCTGTAGCAAGCTACAAATTGAATTGCAGTTTTGCCCATTGTTAGTTGCACATGGATGATCTCTGAAGCATTGTGCTGTGCCACTAACCTGGAGGTGTGGGAATCCTTAATGAATATAGATACACCCCCCACCTTTTGTATTTCAATATGGGTTTTGTGGCCGAAATGCACGGTATGAGTTGTAGCCTGGGGTGCTCTCTGGAACCTTAAACCAGGTTTCTGTTACTGCACATATATCAATTTTCTCCATACTGAGGAGTACCTCAAGTGCATGCATTTTGAGGTTTAGACTTCTGGCATTGAGCAGCATTACACTCAGTTTTTTGTTACTTGTGCTATTTACGGTGGTGGGTTTGTCCTTTGAGCCTTGCCTAAAAAAAGGCACTATGGGGGTGGAAATAGCCTTGGCCAGTATTCAAAAGCATAAGGGTGACAGGTGCAAGCCATCTCTAGTGACAGAGTTTTTCTGGTTTCAGTTAAAGGAAAGGATATAATGCACTCCTTATAGCTGGCACTGACAAATGATTGTGTATTGGATGTTATGTACACTGAAAGGTGTTTTTTTTTCTACTACAGGACATTGCTAGAAAATCTGGTTTATGTTAATGCAGGTAGAATTAATAATGAAAAGTCTGGTAAAGAGAAATTAGATCTGGTCCATGCAGCAGATTGGTATGCTGGGATGTAACTAGCTCAGGTAGCAGGATGGTACAGTTTCAGCAGGTAACCATCGAATACAGCTATTTAGGCTTCATAATTCATTCCAATCTCAGAAACATGATAAAGGAGAATTATGAGATTATGCTTGTGAAGGAGACGTGATTCTGTAAAGTGTGATCTTAGATGAAACAGATTTTGGATGTCAGGCATTCACATGAAATAACAATGGTCTTTTCACTTTTATTATAATACCTTAGACACATATTGTAAGAACCAAACAGCTCTCGGGTGCACGGGTGCAATTTCTACTGTTAAAGTTCATTTCACAAGTAGCCCCATGTTGTCAAATTCCATTAATGGGCAGAGGGCCCCAAAACTGAAATTTCTATAAAGCTCTGTGAGCACATTATGGCTACTACTCTCACATCTGCCAGCATAACGAAGGCATATCACTTCTTAGCTCAAACTTCAGTACTAATCCAACAAACAACTTTTCAATCGAACCAGTCTGAATTGCAATAGTACAGACATGCTTGTCCCAAAGTAAAACACACTACAATAGCAGCAGATAATGTTCCCACAGAAATACTTAAATTCAGGGGAGACAGAATAAGCTACACTAGCTTTGCATTAATCAATATATATTATTGCAAGAATCATCATTCCTATAATATGCAAATCTTGCTACATTACACAGAACTTTCAAACTATTACTCTATCACAATCCTCCCTCCTCTCTCTCAAGTACAAAAGGGATCTATTTATCATCAAATCCTAAATCTTCTACAAGGAATACACAGCTTTTGATGCCATTGCAACAATGAAACTAACCCACTGCACTTTTTAGACACAGTCAACTACAGAAAAGCATGGTTAACCATGTATCCACCCTATTTCTACACCTCCTGAACGTGCTTTATACCACATTTAAACTTATCTTCCACAACAAGCCCCTACAACTAGGAATAAGTGGCACAACCAGTAAATGGCCTTGATGTTGCCGCAACAGCCATATCCAATCTGTCAAATTGCATGATTCCTATTTTATTCACCTGATTATTCAAACATGAGCACCAAAGGGGTAAGTACTAAGATCAATCTTATTTAATGCATTCGTAAATGAGGAAAGTCAGGGCTGCCTAAAATAGTTAAAGAAACATCAAGATTTAATGCCATCTAAGTACTACTGCATAATGCATACACCAGATAACAACTAGGCAACATGTCATATCAGCCACCCTATGCTGGGCCATTACTGAAAACGACCTGACCAAGGCTAGTATTAAACAAACAATGACCATCAGCCATAAACTTACCCATTCATCTCACCTCCAAATTCTGAGACTTAGCTAAGGGATATACATTTCAGCATTCATAGTTCACAAGAATTTGCAATGTCTTATGAATATTGAACAGCAACGCTCCACTGTGCATACTGAAAGAAAAGTTAAAACAGCTATGACAGATACCTGAAATGTGTATAATGTGTTGTATTCATATTAGTGGTTCAAGGCATTAACAGATCAAATTCTGAATTGTTGAATCGTAAGGACTTATAAGGAAAAATAAACAGTTAAAAGATGTTGGCTGTACATGAAAGAATGTGATCTAAGAAAGGTAAGCCTAAAATTGTTTTGGACTCAGCTCTTATGGAGACAAAATATTATTCAGTTTAACTAATGAAAGGTTATCGTCATTAGTTCAAGAATATTGACAAAAACTTAAAAAGGCATGAAATATTCTAATTTAAAGAGTTGCATCCTAATCACTATTACCTGAGTTGCAAATAGTATGTTTATGATGCGCATTAAAGAAAAAAAAAATTTAGTTAATATGACGTATGACTGGGTTACAAAGACCACAAGTAAGTCATATAGTAATAGTAAGTACTGTAATAGCATAAGAGTAGGTTTTATCAGAATATCATGTCCATCCATCCATCCATCCATCCATCCATCCATCCACAGCTCCTTTGTTCCATTTTTGGCACATATGGACTGGGTGTTATTTCAATACTGACAATCATCTAGAGCCACTGGTCACACTGCCAGGTAAATATTTTATAAAATCAAGGTGGCAATGCTAGTTTAACTGCATGATTTAAAGGTAACTACTAGAGGGTGAAGCAGAATGCATGATCCCTATGTCATACCTTATATCACGTGAACTGCTGCAGACCAGTCCAGTGGATAGAAACAAAGCAAAAAAAAAACCAGAGGCTTCACCACTGAATTCTCTCAAGACATCCACAGTATATGCATACATTAATTCATTGCATATGTAGAATAAGTTATTATAAAAGGAAAAATGTAAATAAGGCTGACATTTAATTCACACAATTAAGATGATGATATAACTTTTTCATGCAGGATTTCATAGTTATTAGACCTCACCTTACCAATATACATCAGAACAAATACATTACTGCGCAGCAACTCAAGGTGTATTAGATACCCTGATATTGATGAGTCTGACTTCTCCCCAATTCATAATAACTCACATCAAGTATGCTCTGAAAAATTAACTCTGTCTGTATTAAAATCTAATGATTATTACAACTTTATAAAACAAGGGGATAACAAGGAAGGACAGGAAAATGCACCTGTTTTTTAATATTTATAGCCAGAGGATGGATTTGAATGGAGAGCAGAATTCACAAACAAACATGCACAATACTAGCAACATTTAAACTGCAGAACTCGCATCTGAGCCCCCTCCAAGGAGAAGAGGTATGACAATTAATACAGAACAAATATGAATGGGGTAGACTGTGTTTGTGTTAGAGAAATCGTAGGAAGATGACTGTTGCCATAACATAATGATAAACACTTCTCTGGACATATACCAATGCAGAATAGTAATGAGTGAGCAAAACTATGAAGAAATGTATTTAGATACTGTTGTTAGCATTAAAAAGTATCACTAGAAGAAGGGAATTTTGGTCACCTAAAACAATGAATTCAGACAATTCACTTGACTACATATGAAGTAAACACACAGCATGATTTGTGTACTCACTTGAATTTTAACTAGCTTCCTTGTAACTTTTAGTCACATATTTCTGTATTTGTACCATGTATGTACTGTTATTTCTGGTAATTACTTGTTGGAGCTTTTGTGTCTGGGTTTCTGCTGAAAACAGGCTCCTGGCCTAGTCGGACACTATCCGGTAAACAAATGTAAATAAATAAATAAATATCTCATTGAATAAAAAAAAATGAACAAGGAACTAAAAAAGGGTTCCTTGAAAATGTTAATGTCTTTATTTATTTTAACATTTGTTAACCAGGACAGTCCAACTTGGAATGAAGCCAATTTTCAGCGGAGGCCCTGGGAGAAACACTCCAGATGCATGCCTTTGAAGTATTTTTCTTTATGAGTGATTCTGAACCTTTGCAAAAGATATAAACCACAGGACATTTTGAATGTTATGCCATGCTGTATAATCTTTTGAAAATGTTACACCATGTTTAATCTCTACAGTATAACCTCTTTGGGTAAAGTTGCCATCATTTTTAAGTTTTAAGCATTCCAAGTTATTTGTTTTTCCTTTGATAGAACACAAAATGTAACTGCAGTACTGGGTAACTAGTATACATCTTGGAAAATCCCCTTTTTTTGGAGAAGGGAATAATGCTCTGTGTATGCTCCCCACAGTATATGTTTGAAGAACCTTAACAGGACCAGCCACTATGTTAAAAACATTCTGAACTGTTTATTTATTTATCTTGTATATACTCTTAAGTGAGGGTTTGAATTATTATGTTATTTCTTTTCAATCTTCCCTCAAGAGCAATCATACTGCTATAACTCTGTATAATTTGAGTGCAAGATTTTTTTTTGGTAGCATTTTTATTACAACAGTCTTCTAAACAGGATATTGTTTTTCTCCGATTCTTTTAATTATAACACTAGACAAACCAACGCATTTCAGATATCTTTCATGCCATTTTATAAGTCAAAATTGTGAAACATACTTGAGCAATTCCTTTATTCAAAGCATGTGCAAGCATTAGCAAAATTGCTGGTCATAATAGGATTATTACTGGAACTATAGAAACTGGACTGAGGTGTGCCAGATGCCAAGCTTCAGTATTACAACTGTTATTGTATCCTTCAGAATAACATTAATTTCTCACTCTATATGAACTTTAGCCTACATAAATCTGAGACTGGGTTGGTCCTCCTGATTTTTGCCATTTAAAAATGTAGAGCAAATGTTATTATCGTAAGTGCTGAATTATCTATTGACTTCTCACATGAGAAAATAAAAAGTAAATTTCAGTGAATGCTTCTTGTCTTTAATGAAAAAAGAAATTCAGCACTAAGGTGTCCCATGAGGTATTAACAAAATAGAGAATTCCCCCATGTGTATTATATATGCAGCTCAGAAATGGTATTGCCTTGCACAATATATGAAGAAAGCCAAAGAAAAAACACTCATTGTGCACAACCACCTTCAAGAGAACAAGAGACTTTGTCAGAGATCCTACTGTTAATGTCTGCAAGTATCACAAGTCCAAAATTCCTTATACCTTGCAGAATTTCAAAAACTTTGAGCAGGCTTCTACATGGCCTATGTTAATAGTCCTTAAAAACTTGATATAACGTCTGGACTAAAAAACCACAAAGACCATTAAAAATCTCCCTACGGTAGTAGATATATCAATGACATATTGTATCAGTCAGTTTTACACTAATATTTTTTTTCTATATGCAGATCACAGATGCTGAACAGTTGTCATACTGCTAGCTGCTGGAATTCATATTTTAAGCAACAATTAACAGAAGTAACTCTTACGGTCAGCTTTGGTGAAATAATCTCAAGTCTTGTATCAGCAAAGAAAAATTAATGTACAAAGATAATTAAGGCTAACTCTTGGGATATCACAAAGGAGAGGGTAGTGTGGTCCAAGAAGGGACATCATTTAGGCAGCCATGATGTTGCTTTTTGAACTTTCCAATATCACAGCAATGAGAGCATTTGAATAACCTAGTCCCACTCCATGGGCTTGGTCAGGAACATAAACGTCACTGCAGTATCCAACAATTATCTCTTTTATTAGTACATGCTTACAGAAACTTGGAATGGAGGCTACCAACCATTAATGCATACCCCCAGGTTACTCTCTGTTTTGCCTTCCCTCCTTTGAGGTATAGTGACAGTGTATGCAGCCATCTTTGGTTTTCCATCCCCCAGAATTGTTCTTTATCCTCCCTGTTAGTGGATGACTGTTGAATTTGGATTGCTTTGGTTATAGTCAGAGCTTTATCCCTCAATGTCACTGGTGCTGACACTGGAATTTTTTTCCTGATCTGCTTGAATTTATTTGTGGAAATAAAACTTTTTTCAGCATAGCCCCAAGTCTACAGATGCTAAGACTTTAGAAAAATTGATTATAGTTATCATTCTGCATATAAAGTGGCTAAATTGCATACCACGTTTGTGCAGATCCCTCCAAGAAAACACACTACACCATCTAGGCATGAAGACAACCTTTATTAATCAATATTTATTGATCACAAAATTCATTAATCACAACTATAATACATAACTTCAAACATAACAATTTACAGTAGACAGTGTCACTCTCTCCCCTCCATCCCATCATAAAGTCAGCAGCATTACCCCAACCGCTCGCTCACTCAAACTTTACACCAGAAGCAGCGTGACAACGTTCTCTTACTAACCGTCCAACCACCGTGTAAGATCCAAAACATAAACACCACAGGGGGAACAGAAGAAGGATATCCCAGCCCCTCTTCTCTGACTGCCAACCCACACATGTATGTAGAAACTCTACAACATGCCAGCTGACCAAAAGGGAGGGCGGGCAGCAAGTTTATGGCTAAATCTAATATCGCCTCCCACAGCTCCTGCACAAAGCTAAGTTAACTTCTCCATACCATTACTTCACTTCCTGTACATCCAGTCCTTCTCCTTAACCTTAGCCCTTGCTCCCCTTTCACACCATAACAACACCTCCATCCTCTTACCTCTTAGAAAAACTCCTCTGTGCACCTGCATTCTCCAAATCCCTCAGACATCTCTGGACAAATTAGTGTGCGTCTAAACCCAATTTACACATACTACTTTTAGCATATATACTGATACATTTCTGAACCATTAAACGTTCTCTTGAAATTATGGCTGTAACATTTGATTTGTTTGTACCCTGTAATAAAAATAGATCTGCTCTGTGTAACATTTTGCACTACGGAAGGAATATTTTTCAACACCATTACCTCAGTCAAAACATATTTTTACCTTTTGCAATGTGCAGTCCAGCAACCACATAAATAATATATTATCAAGACTCAGAATGAATCAACTTGCAAATGAACCCAGCTATTTAGGGAAACTTCAATGACTACTCTATCAGCTAAATTTCTGAGTAGTTAGGCACCCACAGTTTCTTCCAGCACCTTTTTCTTTGTTTTCACACATCTTGCTAGTTCAAAATCAGTTATTTTTTTAAGTTGCTCGGCAGAGTGTGGTATATATGTTATGAAGTAATCCTGCACAGTTGAAAAAGACTGAAATGCTATTGCCATATGGTTGTGCATTGGGATATATTAAGTTGCTAAACGATGCAATGATCACCAATACTTCAGTGTCACAACTTGTAGCAGAAATGGGAAAGTAGTCTTAAGACCCAGGCTTAAATTCTTGACGGGCACACCATTTTTTTCCTCAGTCCTGTCTCTTTCTGAGATGTTTAAGCATAGTACAGTGATGCATGTTTATAATTATAAGTACAGTGCCTTACCTTAAATATATCACAGTTACATGAAGTAACTTAAGACTGCACTTTGCAAAAAAAAAAATGGAAAAAATACTAATAATATTCATGTTAAGAGTATTCTTTACTTCTGTTTGCACTGTGTAATTAACTGAATAAGCCTCAGTCATGTTTCTTTTTAAATGTTATTTGATTGGATAAAATTTGGTTTATAATTTAATCAAATCTTTTCATTATATGCAGAGATTAGAGAACTGCTAAGCCTATGCTTCCAGCAGGACATATTTCCAAGTGTTTAATTAAGGAAGACTTATGTTAACGTTTCCTTTTACCCCAAATGCCTTGTTGTTTTATGGAAATTCATTTAATAATTGCAATGTGTTTTATTTTATACTTAGCACCAAACATGCACATGTATCTTTCTCTCTCTCTCTGCATGTATATATATATATATATATATATATATATATATATATATATATATATATATATATATATCATTGATATACTGATATATAAATAAATATATATAGATACACACACACACACACACACACACACACACACACACACACACACACACACACACACACACACACACACACACACACATCATATATAATATGGCATTAAAGCAATTTAGAAGAACAGAGGAGTATTACATTATATACAGTTATTATATGCAAATAAGCCCTAATGTTCAACTTGCAATCAGCTAAGGTAAAAACACAGAAAAAGAAAAATACCTGATAATACCAAATGATAAAGATTTAAAGATCATTTGAGAAAAGGAAAGGTATACTGATAATTTGAAGATTCGCAACAGTTTTCTGCATATTTATACAATTGAGAGATAGAAAAATAAAGAATATTGTAATAATAATAATAATAATAATAATAATAATAATAATAATAATAATAATAATAAATTAGTAATAATAAAGCATCATTTGAACATTTTTTTGCATGTTCAGTTTCCAAAAGAATGAAGAAGCTGAGGAACTGGTGGTAATTCAAGTTTTATTCTGGCACTTATAGTGCAATGTTAGGATGACAGGTAAAGCCACATGCAGCATTTACAGTTGTCAAATGTGAAACATAATTTGTTCATAGGTTCATAGGTGTGTACTAGGCTAATGGCCCTGGAGCTTTTACCCATAGAGGTGCTCTGGCATCATGCCACATGACCTTAGTTCCTAGTGCCTCTGTAAAGTAGAGCAACTGGAGTGATCCCTGGAGTGAAGATTCTATTTCTCATTCACTCATCAAGATTTCTTTTGAAGAGGGCCAGTGAGGTGTTATGTTTGACATGTATGAAAAGTCTATTCCATAGCATGGGCAGTCTCTGGGTTACAATCCTGTCCTTCCAGCACGTTCTGTTGATTGTGGTAATGAGACTGAGGTCTCTAGAGCATGTGGTGCAGAGGGATTGGGATTTCTTGATATGTATCATTTCTAACATAGCTGGGTCAGACATGGCTTTGTAAATCAAGCAGAGATGGCCTCTAAGTAGATGATATGAGACAGAGAATAGTTGCAGTTTTCTGAGTTTGCCAATATAGGACAAATGTTTAAGGCCTAGGATCCTCTTTGTGAGGTACTTTTGCAGCCACTCCAGTTGTTGCAGGTGTCTAGTGAGGTACATGCCAAAAGGGGCATTGTACTTGATGACTGGCCTAATGAGGGAAAAGTTGAGGAAGACAATGACCTCTTTCTTCCTGGATGCAAAACCCTTAGTAATGAGATGTGCCACATAGAAGGACTTTCTGACTGCAGTGGCAATGTGGTGGTCAAAAGAGAGGCTGCTGTCAACCTGTGTTCCCAGATCTCTTATAATGCTTTCTGTGTTCA
The DNA here is from genome assembly GCF_019279795.1 of Protopterus annectens. Classification (NCBI taxonomy): domain Eukaryota; kingdom Metazoa; phylum Chordata; order Ceratodontiformes; family Protopteridae; genus Protopterus; species Protopterus annectens. The sequence goes on along the minus strand of NC_056730.1, from coordinate 252,123,185 downwards.
GTGGGCTACCGTCAGTGTGGTAATTCATGGGTACTGGGTTTTTCCCAATGGGGATGATGACACATTTTATGGCATTGAGCTTAAGGGCATGGTTCTGACACCAGTCGTTGGCCTCAGTGAGGCCTTTCTGTAGGATGTCAACATCACTTGGGGAGTTAATAATAGCTCCCAACTTGCAGTCGTCTGTGAACCTTGTCAGCCAGAGTCCCTTTGTGTTGGCCTGGACTTCAGAGAAGTAGATACCAAACAGGAGAGGAGCCAGGAGAGAACATTGTTGGACTCCACTCATGACTGGTTGGCAATCTGACATGGAGTCAGCTACAGTCACACTGTGGGTTCTATCTGTGAGCCAGTTTGCAACCCACCTAGTGATACAGGGGTTGATGCCTAGCTTAATGAGTTTTTCTATGATTCCTGAGTGGGGAATGGTATCAAAGGCCTTAGCCAGATCAAGGTACACTGTGTGAACCACCTTGCCTTCATTCACAGCTCTGGTGACTGACTCAAATAAGTCAGCCAAGTTGAGCAGGCATGATCTACCCTTCACAAAACCAAACTGTGTGGGATCCAAAGTTTGGAGAATCTCTATGTCCTTGTTTATTAGGTCCATGATCATGCAGTCCATAACTTTGCATATCAGACTTGTCACGTGCATGGGATGATAGTTCCCAGGGCCTGCAGTCTCTCCTCCTTTGTGGAGAGGAATGACTGTAGCAATGCACCATGTGGTAGGGACAAAGCCTGAGGTGAGGCTGTGATTGAACAGGGCACACAGGTGAGGTGTAAAGTTCTGTCACTCTGTAGTTCATGTAAAACACAGCCTCAGATATTGTCGGGTCCCACAGAAGCTGTATTCTTGGCCTTGAACAGTGCTGTTTTAACTCATGCAGCAGTAATACTGGGTGCCTGGTAATCTACTGGTATTGTGATTGGTCCATGGGGAGGGGGGTAAAGTTGGCACTGAATCTGTTGGCCAGTATATTGGCAATATCTGTTGGCTCGATATAGGTGGTTTATTTTCTTTTTGACCCGCATACTGACAATGTAGGTGGCAATGATGACTGAAGAAAAATATAAGTATTGACTTACAGCCCAGACTTATGATAAGTTTTCAAACAAGTTTAATGTCCAAACAATATAAATTTTGTAACAGTAACAGCATTCATTAAACCATGTGTCATTTTCCATCAAAACCTACTGTTTCAGTGTACAATATGTTGGTGAGTCATTTAATATGAGGCTGAGTACACTATATATATATATATATATATATATATATATATATATCTATATCTACTTCAGTAGATTGAACTTTTACAAGTTCGAACCACATATGGCTGAGACCACATGTTCGAACTCGTAAAAGTTCAAACACTGAAGGAAAAACAAGTAAAACAGCAAAACGCAAAACTAAATGTCTATAGCAGGGGGGCTATGCTCCCTGTACCCCCCACCCCCTTACTTAAATATACCAACTCCGAGATTGCACTACATTGGGGAAATGGAATATCTTCCCTTTCTGCACTGTGCGGAGATCTCCATTCATTCTGATCAAACTTTTACAAGTTCGAACATATGGTCTTGGCCATATGTGGTTCAAACTTGTAAACGTTCTATCTACTGAAGGGAGCCCATATATATATATATATATATATATATATATATATATATATATATATATATATATATATACATGCACACACAAATATATATATATATATATATGTGTGTGTGTGTGTGTCTGTGTGTGTGTGTGTGTGTGTGTGTGTGTGTGTGTGTGTGTGTGTGTGTGTGTGTGTGTGTGTGTGTGTGTGTATATATATATATATATATATATATATATATATATATATATATATATATATATATATATATATATATATATACATATATATATATATATATATATATATATATATATATATATATATATATACATATACACACACCTTTCAACTATAGAATCAATTTGTCACAAAATTATTTATTTTCAACAATGTAATTGGTTAAAACTAAAATACATAACAGTATTTCTTCATGCAAGACTGTTTCATGCATTTGAAAAACCGGCCTTCTCGATTTACTGATATATAACTTTTACAAGCATAAATACCAAAACTCACATTATGAGACACCCTTCTAAACCTAATGTGAGAAGAAATTTTAGCTTCCATGACATAATTCATTCATTAACCCATGGGTAAAACAGAGTGATGAGACTGGGCATATCCAAGGTTTCCACAAACTCTTTTTAAGGTTTTGATGTACCTTAACCAGCATTTGGTTTCAAGCAGGATCTGTAAGAAGACAGACGCTATAATCCCTGAATGATGACTGGAAGAAGTGAATCCTACTACATTAATTTTACACACACACACACACACACACACACACACACACACACACACACACACACACACACACACACAAAAAAGAAGAAATGAAAGTGAGTATGGTTTTAAACAGTACTAGTGGTTGCTATATGTATCTTGAAGTCAGCGAGATATTACCTGATAAAATGTCAATTTATCAAAATGGTCTGGCAACACTGTATATACTTACAGTACTATTTCTAAATATAAAATTGTCATACAACAGCTATGGTTATCTTATTGTTTTTATGCATGTGAGATACCAGCTTGTCCATTGACTTTTATGTAAAGTAGTAAGGGTTTATGCCTCATCTATTATTTTCTGGAAAATTTAATTCCATGCAGAGTACCATTTAGAGTTCCATTAAGCCACATTTTTATAGTGACAAGGAAAATATGTTAAATCCACTAAGATTTAGCAACTGAGAAAAAAGTAAACTTCAGTCATAAAGACAGGTACTCAACTGAAGGCTTCAAAGCTAAGATAGAATTGTTTACACATTTAGTTTTACAGAGAAGATGTGTTATATAATATATTCAGTTAAGTAAGTCAGGCTAACCCAGACTAGAAGTGATACAAAGTAACACATTGTTTCTGGTAGTTCATGAAAGTTCTTTGTTGTTCATATTTCTACAATGCCGTATTACACACACAGAGCCAAAAGAGCTCATACAGCTATCTGGATTAGTACTAGAGAAAGTCACAGTCAGAAAAATATATTTTTTAACGAGATAAGTTACTGAATGAAACCAGCTCTGGCATCATTTGATTATGAATGTGAACACACTGTGCTTGGTCCTACATTGTGCAAATACAGGAAAAAAAAAGAAACAAAATAGGAAACTAAATACATGCAATAAATACAGACAAAGCAGAATTAAGCCAGTGAGTCTACAAAGGTCATGTGAAAAGAAAGCACTTTACTTGAAATGTTGACAGCTAAAATAGTTTAATGTGCTGATAATGAAACATAGAGGGCAAATTGTTTTGAGTCAAAGGAAATCAGAGTAGGAAACAGAAGAATCCTAACATATTTTAACAAGATAAATTTACTGGCTGAGAACTGCAGCTTCACATACATTGGTATAAAATCAAAAATTTAGATACTATAATGTTTTACATCTTTGAAGCAAGCAAGAGAAAGTTCTTAAAGAATCTTAGCTAAAACAAATCAAGAAACAAACAAACAAAAAAATCTATTACAGTATAGCATGGCAGAAAAGGTATATGAGGAGGAGTTCTAGGGGCTTCAGCATAAGTAAAACAAAAATGCAGTTAGACCTGCTCAGATAAGCAGATCTCACAGAAAGTACATTTAGCTGACAAAAAAAGTCTTCAAAAGCTAGTAACTGTAATTGTCTACACTGAGAAACCCCCGAATAGCCATCACACAAAGAAATATCTATATATATATATATATATATATATATATATATATATATATATATATATATATATATATATATAGATTGATAGTTAGATACAATATCTAGGGCCTGAATTTTGTCTGACACATAAACATAACATGCAGGAGAGACAGATATGTGTCCCCGAGACTGACCCTCATATGGAACAGGCTTCCCATCCATGTGAAGCTGAGTTCATCTGTTATCCAGTTTAAGCTGAACCAAGACCAGTGAATGGGGAGTAGGAAATGTAATAGCGAAAAAACCCACACTCCACAATGCAGAACACATTTAATAAAACACAAAGCGTTTGGACAAATAGTCCTTCCTCAGTGTTTAAAGCTTTGCTTTTTATTAAATTTGTTCAGCACTGTGGAGTGTACATTTTTGCTATTGGATTGTTGCTGTTTCACTCCACTTTACCATTTTTGTTCACCTTTTCTTGCATTGCTTTGAGTAGGAAATATACACAGGGCCTGGCACCCATGTCCATTATGGACAGAGGTAGCATATAAATGCCTGCCCCTTCAATGTCCTAACTGGATGCAGGATATCATTATTCTTTTGGGAAAACTTGGCTAGGCTTTGAAAGGCCATTTGGGTCAATAACCTAGTAACAGTTAAATATATACATGTCTACTTCAAATGAACGAAAGACCACTTATCTGAAAATGACTTCGCCGAGATGAGATCGCTGAAACCTTAGTTGAATGAATGACCATGTTGCTGAAATGTTTCCCATGGTAAGTATCCAGATGGCCAACATGGGGAAATGTTCACTTTTCCCCAATGTAGTGTGATCCCGGAGTTGGTATATTTAGTTAGGGGGGTGTGGGTTGGAGATAGTGCAGTGTATTTTTTTTATTAAATGTTGGTCAACTGGATACTTTACTGTGGGAAACAATTCAGCAAAATAGTCTTTTGTTCAACTCAGGCTTTGGAGATCTCATCTCAACGATGTCTTCAGTTAAGTGATTTTTCATTCATTGGAAGTAGACCTATAAATATATATATATATATATATATATATATATATATATATATATATATATATATATATATTTTTTTTTTTTTTTTTCTGATTACCATCCAATGACATGACCACATATAAATATATACATGTGCTTTCACTACTGCAGTTGAGAAAAGTGATTAAAAGTAATTCAGACTGATTCAAGAGCTGCATGGAGCAGCTCATTAATATGCCTATGACTTTGATACAGTTGCGATAAAACTAACCACACTTGTGTTCTCCCTACCAATTCACCAAAACAGACAAATCTCCAAATGTCCCTGCATCCATCCACAAACACATAATCACAAACAAACACACATTTTCAAAGCACATGCATACTGTGGTGCTAACAGCTGTTACTACCATAAACATCAGTGTGTGTACACTGTCAAAAGATGGTGCCCAACTATCACAGTATAGCAAACCAGCTAAGGTTCTGGGGAAAACATATGGCTAATTTGCATTAGATGCAGCCATGTACTGCTGCATTTGTATGTGGCTTTCTTCAGCAATGTCACTGTTGCATTACGTACAGGAGCCTCTTTATTGCTGTAGTGCTACAGTGATCTTCAAATCACTCCTTTATAATGTGCCAAGCAGTTCTACTATTGGAAGGATTGAGCAGTTCATTATGTGTTTTTACATTTCATCCTTGGTCTGTACATGTTGCCATCTATATGCAATCCCTTTCAGGGAGGAGCTGTACAGTATAAGTGTCACTGTACACCTAGCCGGACCACTTAACCATCAAGTGAAGTTTACTGTGGATCAGGGTAATCCATCTTGCTGTCTCTGAGTGTGCTGATAGTTTCATCTTGCACTTCTGTGGTAATGCACAGACTGAGGTTCAGATCCCATTGCATACCTTTGATGATCACTCCTGACATGCCTACTCCCACTGTATGATGCAAAGAGTGTGTTTGTGCTGTATGTATTGTCCATGTCTTTACCTGCTTGCAGGTTGTATAAATGCTGTACATGCTGTGTGATAGAGCCTGCTGCTGTGAATTATCTTCCTGTTGCATTTGAGCTGTTTCCTGTTATGTAATGTTAACTCCTACCAAGCATCTCCTTGTTGCATTTATTTTGCTGCCTGCTATGTAGTGCTGTCCCCTACTGTATCATGATATCCTCCACACGTGAATTGCCCTGGATTGTAAATAGTGACTGCTTGTGTTATATGCACGAATATATCACTGGGGATGTGTGCTGAATATATATGTGGTTTTGGCTGCTGTGACTATTTATTATGATGGTTTATGTTCAGCCTTTTGGCTATGGGAATCTTGTCTGGATCACTTGACCATTAATATGACTGCTCTCAAGTGCCTGTGGAGGCAGCAGAGCACCATATGTGGCTGCCTGCTGATATTTGGTGCTCTGATGTCCCTATGGATAAATGTCACTTGTGTTCCTTTCTTTATCTTTTTCTGCACCATATGTCTCACTGCATATGCCTGCTGTATGCTGTGCTGGTAGCACAACTTTGGTGGGTACTGTGCTGGACTATGTTTTTCTGTGTCTGCCATAATCATGGTGGGACATAGATCCCCCTTTATGTGTATTATGCTTTACACTGCCTGTATAGGGTCAGTTTTGCTTTGTGCTACACAGGTAGGAGTTTTTCTGGGTTGGGGAGAGTTCCCATACCATATCTGTTTTGTTCTCTGCAATACATGTGGGAGGCTGTATGAGAGGTGCACTACCCCTGAGTGTACTGTGTTCTGTACTACCACTGGGGAAGTTGGAGGCATACCCCCATGTCTTTCTGTCTCCACTAAGTTCATAGGTCGGTACTAGGATATCGGCCCTAGGGCCTATACAAGCCTAGCCATAACAATTCCCTGGATATTTCTTCCCACACTATTTACTTCCCTGGACCCCTGTCTAGCAGGGCAACTGACGTGATCCCCGGGGTTAATTTCCTTTGTCCCATCCAGTCATCAAGGTTCCTTTTGAAGAGGGCCAAAGAGGCGCTCTGCTTGACATGTATGGGCAGTCTATTCCAGAGGCTGGGGAGTCTCTGGGTCAACCTATCCCTCCAGCATGTTTTGTTTATTGTGATGACAAAGTTTAGATCCCTGGAGCGTGTGGCTCTGAGGAATTGAGATTTCTTTAAGTGTAGCATGTCCAATGGCTCTGGGTTTGACATGGCCTTGTATGTTAAGCAGAGATCGCCTCTGTGTAGACGATATGCGAAAGAGTATAGCTGGAGTTTTTTAAGTCAGTCAGTGTAAGGCATCTGCTTTAGGCCTGTGATTCTTTTAGTGAGGTATTTCTGCGGCCTTTCCAGTTGTTGCAGATGTCTTGAGAGGCACATACCAAACAGGGCATTGTACTCTATAATGGGTCTAATGAGGGATGAGTACATTGGGACAATGACCTTTTTCCTGGATGAAAAGCCCTTAGATAGGTGAGCCACATAGAAGGATTTCCTGACTGTTGTGGCGATGTGGTTATCGAAGGTGAGACCGCTGTCCACCTGTGTCCCTAAGTCTCTTATCTCACTTTCGGTGTTTAGTGTACTGCCACCTATGTGGTAACTCATGGGTACATGTTGTCTCCCAAAGGGGATAACTATACATTTTTTGGCATTGAGCTTGAGCCCATGGCTCTGGCACCAAGCATCTGTTTCTGTAAGGCCCTTTTGTAGAGTATCCACATCATTTGTGGATTCAATAATGGCTCCCAGTTTGCAGTCATCTGCGAACTTTGTTAGCCAGAGTCCCTTAGTGTTGACCTGTACTTCAGAGAAGTAGATGCCTAACAAGAGTGGTCACATGAATGAACCCTGAGGTACTCCACTTGTCACTTGTCTGGAGCTGGATTTGGAGTCAGCTACTTTTACAGTAAGGGTTCTGTCAGTAGGCCAGTTAGAAACCCATCGAGTGATGTAGGGAATAATGCCCAGCTTAGTAAGTCTATCCATGATTCTAGAGTGGGGGATGGTGTCAAAGGCCTTGGCGAGATCCAGATAGGCTATGTGGTCCACCTTTACCCTCATCCACGGCTCTGGAGACTGATTCAAAAAAGTCAATCAGGTTCAAGAGACAAGATCGGCCCTTCACAAACCCAAGCTGGGTGGAGTCCAGTGTTTGCAGGTTGACAATGTTTTTGGTTTTAAGTTCCATGATAATACGTTCCATGGCCTTGCAGAACAGGCTTGTCAGACTGATGGGGCGGTAGTTCCCGGGATCCAAGGTGGATCCCCCTTGTGGAGTGGGATAACTCTAGCTGTGTGTGACTCAGTGGGCACAAAGCCTGAGGTGATGCTATGATTAAACATGACACTTAGGTGAGGTACAAGTTCATTTTGTAGATCATGTAATACACAGCTCTGGATGTCATCTGGTCCCATTGATGCTGTATTCTTAGCTTTGGAGAGTGTGTTTTTTACCTGTGTGGCCGTTATCACCAGAATTTGGCAATCTTCCAGTATTGAAATGGGCCCTTATGGGGGTGAGAGGGTGGAGAAGTTGTCACTGACTTGATCTGCCAGGAAATTGGCAATATTCTTGGGATCAGTATATTTAATGCCATTCTGTTGTAGCTCAGAGCAGACCTGAGCATTGCCATTTATATTCTTGACATAGTTATAGAATGCCTTGTGGTTGTCTTTGGAATCTTTGGCAATTTTATTTTCACAACTAGCTTTGGAGGATCTCAGCTTCTTACTGAGGCTGGTAAGGGAAATTTTTGCATCCTAGGATTTTCCTCTTTTCTGCAACAGTTTCTTCTTTTTGTTGTAAAGTTTGTTTATGGCAGGAGACCACCAGATTGGCTTCCTTGCTTTTGGAGGAGAGCATCATGGTTCTATTTGGGATGGCACGATTAATGCATGAGTGGATGTGCTCGTACAGTGCCTTAGTGTAGGATTCAGCAGTTGAACTTTCAGTTCCTGTCTGCTTGGGTGTCGTGAAGTTTGTCACTTCTGACTTGAGTAGCATGAAGTTGGCTTTGGAGAAGTTTTTTATGGGGGTTTCCATACTGGGGCTGGGGGTGAGATGTGGATGTTAAGGGTGATTAGCTTATGGTCAGACCTAACCAACTAGGGGATGACTATAGGTGTGGAGCATCAATTTCCCATGTTGGTAATGACCAGGTCTAGGATATTGGAGCCCCTGGTGGGACTATGGATTAATTGATCCAGGGCATTGGAATTTATGAATTACAAGAACCGTTGGGCAAAGGTATTGGTACATGGGTAGTTTTCCCAGTTAATGGCAGGGTAGTTGAAATCACCCAGTATTAGGGTGTCTTAATATTTTCCAGTATGTTTAGAAAGGTGTAGTGAGAATCTTGGGGCATGGTGGGAGATCTGTAGCAAGCTACAATTTGGATTGCAGTCTTATCTAGTGTTAGTTGCACCTGGAGAATTTCAGATGCATTGTGTTGGGCAACTAGCCTGGTGGTGTGAATATCCTTGGTGAATGTGGACACTCCTCCACCTTTAGTGTTTCGATCCTGGTTTGGTGGCCGAAAAGTGTGGCACGAGTTGTAGCCTGGTATTGCAGGGGTGCTCTCTGGAGCCTTGAACCAGGTCTCAGTTGCTGCGCAGATATCGATATTCTCCATTTTTAGGAGTGCCTCAAAAGAGTGCATTTTGAGGTTTAGACTTCTAGCATTGAGTAACATTACCTTCAGAATTTGCATGCTTGTACCTGTTACGGTGGTGGTTTTGTCCTTTGAACTTTGCCTAAAAAGCACTATAGGGGTGGCAAGAGCCTCAGACAATAACCTGAATCCCAGGGGTGACAAGTGCAGACGATCTCTTGCAAAGCATCGTGGTTTGTCGATCATGTCGTCCCAGGCAGACAGATACTGGATCCCCTTTGCATGACACCAGAAGCTTAGGCAATCGTTGAAGTCAATCATTTTGTACTTATATTGTGGTATCATTCTGGTCGAAGGCCAGATGCTACTCAGAGCTAGGGTCATACCTGCCATGGCCACATGATCCGAGAGCACTTCCATGTCTCTTTTCATGTAGTCCAGGGAGGTACATCTCAAGTCTTTCACTCCAACATAGACAATGACAGAGTCATATCTGTACTTGTTGTGGAGTGAATTGAGTGCATGTGTATGTGGTGGATCCTAGCACCCGACAGGCATCTGACTGTAATTTTCCTCCTTGTTCAACCTGGTGAGTGGGACATCAGTATGCCTGACTATAGAGTCACCTATGACTAAAGTGTTAGGTACATTGTCTTGCCTTAAGGGCTGTTGCTGGGTGGCACACGTTTTGTGAGTTATGTGACACTTTGGTTGTGACTGGTGTTTGTTTGCATTTCAGCTTTGAAGGTCCTTGTTGTTTGGTCAGGTTACAGTTAAGGGCATCTGCATATGTGGATTTAATGTTGCTTTGTGTGGGTGTTGGTGTTGTGGGTTTAGAAGGGATATGTGTTGCTTGAGATGAAGTGCAGGTGTTAACCTTCTCCTCTTGACTGTCTAGCACAATCTTGGTTGGAGAGAGCTTTGCTTCCAGTTTGGCTATGTAAGTGCATCTCTCACAGGTTTTAGTGTTGGGTGGTAGGAGGAGAGGGTTGTCTGTATACATGAGGCAATTGCTGCATTGCCCCAGTATGCCCAGATTCACCAGGTGGACAGGAGAAATCACCAGAAGCTGACCCTTGGACATGCCTGGTTTTGTGCTTTTTTTTTGTAAAATACAGGAGCTGTTTTCCCTTGCCTTAGCAAGGTACTTTGTAATTATAGGCTTTTTGGTGCCTATAATTAATTTCTCCTTATTAACAAGGAGAGTTGAGAGCTTGTATCAGTTTAAGGCTTCCTAGTGCTTTCCAGCAGGTATTAGAGCAAGTGCTAGTCACAGGGATGCTTAAAGGTAAGATGAAAAAAATGGTTTATCCTAAACACTGAAGTGTGCAGTAGATAAGTTAGATGTGAAAGTAGGTAACTTAAGGTTTACCTGTCTAAAAAGTTAGGTTTTAGTGGAGTCACTATTTTTAAAACAGCAAGATAGATTGAAAGGGGGTGGTCACTTTTGTATTCTGATACTATGGACTACAATAGGATGGCCAATAAATTTAAATAGTTGAAGGGGAGTGATTTCACAAAATGATAATTCTGTGCTTACTTACACAAGCCAGTGAAAGCAGAGAGGAAATGAGATATATGGTCAAATTAACATAAGAGGCAGGCAGCTAGAAAGACAGTGGTATTTAAGAACATGACAGTACTTGGTTGGATGAAAAATTTCTTCCTGACTCACAAGAGACAGAGCTGTGGTGTCTTTTGAAGTTTTAATATGCAGTTCAAAGCAGAATACAAGTAAAACACAAGGTAAAGCAAACAAATCACAGTATTTAAAATATAAAAAGGCAATAAAGTAATACAAAATACAACAAATAAAAAACAAACTAACATTTTCTTCACAGCAAAGTGTAGCAGGGTCTGGTGAGCTTTTCTAGTAAAGTATGGGGATGTTTTGGGGGAGGTCTTCCCTTCATGTGTATTTTATTTTGTACAATGTGTAGGGTGGGTTGCAGTGGTGCGTCCTACAATTGTGGAATGTGAGCCATGTTCTAATATGTTGGGGTGATTATGCATGACATGCAAATTGTGCTTGCTGCAATGTGTCTGCTTTGTCTTGCTAGGGAGATTGTTCTTCTGCATGCTACCCTTTTCATAGCATTTGTGCTTCCTTTTGGATTGTCTGCACAGGAGCCTTCACTCCCACATCACTGTTCTGGGCTGTATATTGGTGTATTTTGAATTCCTATTACAGTCTGCCACTTTCTCACTTCAGCTCAACATTGTGGGCCACTATATATTGCTGCTTTCATGTTGTGAGTTCCATAACTGGATGACTCCCAACCATGGAACTCATACTTGCAATAGGGCACCACATGTATATAACTTGGGATAAGACAGCATGCAGTGCTGAATGAGTTTGAAAAGCCATGCTGTAACTAGTGCAATATAAGGGTATTATAAGAGAGAGCATTCTACACTAGCAGTGCAGAAAACAGGAGAATGCAAAAGAGTTGTGAAAATATATACAGGAGTAAAAATTGCACCATTTTATAATAATATAAATAATTTGATGCATAGCAGCAATGCAGCTCATAGAGCTGTGTGCAGTATTTACAGTGTACCCATCAAATAGAAGACTTCCTTCTGAGTAGTAGGTTACATTAACTTAATGACATCTGTGTCTAAAACATATGCACATGGTTTCACTGGTGAGATCCTTTTGTTATGAATTTTTGAAGTCCTGTAATTAGGTGAGGGTTATAATTTTGGTATATAAATGAATCCAAATGGCTAGGACTGATCTTGATAGCATTTTTTCACCTATTGCAATTTTGAACCAATGAAATATCAATTTAATGTTGCTATCTTGGGTACTTCTTAAAGAGGAAACTTGTTCTCTCATGAGTAGCTTTCTTCTAAGTGGAGGACAGTATCCTAAGTTTAACATTTTAAATAAAAGGAAACTGAAAAGAAGTGAAGCTCTCTCTGTCACTGTGAGCTGTTTCATGTTCTGGATTAGATCACAGTAGTGAGTATGTGTATCTGCTGGGAGAGCAAACCTGAAAATCTTGTTTTCAGCCATTTCAAGCTTATGAGAATTACTTTGTGAATATAAGATTAATAGGAGTAGGCAATATTCCGACATAGGGTGGAAAACATTTTTGGCTATTGCTGTCCTAGCCAATGGATGGAAAATGGCTAATTTTATAAAATAACGTGAACTGGGACAGCCCATTGTTTTTTACTCAATCATTAAGAGCTGAAGAAGTTAAAAATCTATCAAGAGAGAGCCCAATGGATTTATATTCTGATGCATTTCATACGGCATTAACCGACAAGTCCTAGATGTCAATACAGGGCGAAGTGTGCCTCTGAGGGAAAGGTAAGGATCAGCAGGTTAGTTTTGGGGTGCTGATAAGTGTAACACCATTGGCAAAGGCTAGAGAAGAATTTTTTTTTGCAGCTTTGTCTATAGAGATCACTGCAATTTGCTTGACTCAATAAGTAATATATCATTTGTGCATTATATAATATACGTACCTGACAGGACCACGGTAATATCATTGATAATGAATGAAAAGAGTAAAGGGCCATGAACAGATCTTTCTGGAACACCAGTACTGATAGCTCTAATGAAAAGAGTAAAGGGCCATGAACAGATCTTTCTGGAACACCAGTACTGATGGCTCCATTGTCGTTGTATTGATTACTTGTGTAGACTTGGAAGGTCCTGTTGGAGAGAGAATTTTGATATCAGTTAACAGTATTATGTCTAAAGTTCAGTCTTTAGGTTCATTAAGTTGTGTATTATAACTATTTCAAATGCTGCAGTCATGTCAGTGTAGATTCCTGCTGTGGTCAGACCTTAATTTATGTTAGTATAAACAGTAATAAAATAAAATAAACCAGGTGCTCCAAGGGACCAGAACTCATATCAACAAAACATTTATTATGTTATAGCTTAAAAAAGTTTAAAAACAAACTGCTGTTGTAAAAAAATCAAACAGGTTTTATTTCTGGAATACTTACTGGGTTTGCTACCTTCTTGTCTTTTACTGGATTAGTATAAATAGTGTCTGTGTCAGTTAACAGTACTGTTGCAGAACGGAAGGAGTTTTAGAAACCATGCTGTGGCTAGTAATATGTTTGAAGAACTGAGTGTGTAGCATTTTTTAAATATTTTAGTAATACTGAAAAGACTGGAAATTGATTGGTAATCCTTAAAGTCTTGTGAGGAAATTGCTGGCAGAGAAATAATGGTGGCTCATCGGTTCATAGGTAGGTACTAGGCTATCTGCCCGAAGGCATTTATAAGCCTAGCCAGAATGTGTTGGCTTTTGCCACCCCCTTAGATTAGCTCCCTGTGCCTCTGTCCAGCAGAGCCATCAGTTCCCTGTCCCACTGTCCAGCAGAGCCATTAGTTCTCTGTGCCACTGTCCAGCAGAGCCAGTGCAGTGATCCCCGGGGTAAATTTTCTGTTTCCCATCCACCCATCAAGGTTTCTCTTGAAGAGTGTTAGTGAGGGGCTCTGCCTGATGTTTATTGGAATCATGTTCCAAAGCATGGGGAGTCTCTGGGATAGGAATCTATCCCTCCAGCATGTCCTATTTATCATTGTGGTGAGGTTTATATCTCTAGAGCGTGTGGCTCTCTGGGATTTGTTTTTTTTTAGGTGGAGCATGTCCATCAATTCTGGGTTGGACATGGCCTTGTACGTCAGGCAGAGATAACCTCTGAGTAAACGGTATGCAACTGAGTACAGCTGGAGTTTCTTGAGTCGGGCTGCATAGGGCATCTGTTTGAGGCCAGTAATCCTCTTGATGAGGTACTTTTGTGGCCTTTCCAGCTGTTGCAGGTGTCTTGTACGGTACATCCCAAATGGGGCGTTGTATTCTATGATGAGTAGAGAGGCACAATAACCTCTTTTGTTCTAGATGCGAACCCTTTTGTGATTAGGTGGGCCACATAGAAGGATTTTCTAACCACCTTGGCAATATGATTATCAAAAGAGACATTACTATCTACTTGGGTCCCCAGATCCCTTATTACATTTTCTGTATTTAGGAGACTACCACCTATGTGGTAGTTCGCGGGTATTTTGTTTTTTCCAAAGGGGATGACTATGCACTTTTTGGCATTTAGCTTGAGGCCATGATTGTGACACCAGGTATCTGTCTCAGTAAGACCCATCTGAAGGGTGTCTGTATCAGCCGGAGAATCAATTATGGCCCCTAGTTTGCAGTCGTCTGTGAACTTGGTCAGCCATAGTCCTCCTATGCTTGCCTGTACCTCTGAGAAGTATTTACCGAACAGGAGGGGTCCTAGGTCTGATCCCTGGGGGACGCCACTTGTAACCGGTTTAGAGTCAGACATAGAGCCTGCAACTCTCACCATGTGGGTTCTATCCATGAGCCAGTTGGTAACCCATCTCGTGAAGTAGGGGTTTATGTTCAAGCTGGTGAGCTTGTCTATAATACTAGAATGGGGAATGGTGTTGAAAGCCTTTGCGAGGTCTAGGTAGGCTGTATGGACCCTCCTTTCCCTCATCTAATGCCTTGGTAACTGTCTCAAAGAAGTCCACCAGGTTTAGGAGGCAGGATCTGCCCTTAACAAAACCAAACTGGGTAGGGTCCAAGGTTTGGAGGTTCCCAATGTCTCTGTTAATTAATTCCATGATGATGCGTTCCATAGCCTTGCAGGCCAGGCTAGTCAGGCTTATAGGGCGATAGTTCCCGGGGTCCATTGTGGCTCCACCTTTGTGGAGGGGGATAACTGTTGCTGTGCGCCACTCTATGGGGATGTACCCTGTAGAGAGGCTGAGTTTGAACAGTGTGTTTAGGTGAGGGGTTAGTTCATTTTGGAGCTCTTGTAAGACACAGCCTGGGACCCAGTCCGGTCCCATTGAAGCTGTGTTTTTAGCTTTGGATAGAGCTGTTTTAACCTGTGCATCGGTGATTGATGGGGCCCTACATTCTTCTGGTATGCTTATGGATCCTTTAGAGGGTGAGAGGGGAGTGAAGTTTGCATTAAACCTGCCTGCCAGAATGTTTGCAATATCAGTCGGTTCAGTGTATTTTGTGCCATTCTGCACTAACTCAGAGCAGATCTGAGAGTTTCCACTTAGGTTCTTGACATAGCTAAAGAACACTTTGTGGTTATCTTTGGAGTCATTGGCAATTTTTCTTTTGAAACTAGCCATGGATGATTTAATGAGGGATCGTAGTTTCTTGCTGATACTGATCAGGGATGTCTTTCCTTCTTGGGAATTTACTCTTTTCTGTACTAGTTTCCTCCTTCTGTTGTATAGCTTGTTTATGGCAGGGGTCCACCAGACTGGTTTCCTTTTCTTGGAGGAGTGAGTCTTGGTTTTACTTGGGATAGCATGATCCATGCATTCCTGCAGATGCTCATAGAGTGACTTTGTAAAGGTTTCAGCAGCTTGGACAGCATTGTCCTTTAGCATGGGGGCTATGAACCTTTCCATCTCCATCTTAAGTAACGTGAAATTTGCTTTTGAAAAGTTTTTCATGGTGATTTGCTTGATCAGGGGTGGGGGCAGAATGTGGATATCTAGAGTTATTAGTCTATGGTCTGATCTAACCAGCAAGGGGTTGACCTCTAGTGTGGAACACCAGTCGCCCAAGTTGGTGATGACCAGGTCCAATATGTTGTTCCCTCTGGTGAAGGTGTTGACCAGTTGATCCAGGGCATTCGAGTTTATAAATTCAAGGAAGCGTTGGGCAATGGAGTTAGTACTTGAGTAGTTCTCCCAGTTTATGTTTGGGTAATTGAAATCACCCAGTATTAAGGTGTTTGGTAGGACCTTCATATTTCCCAGTGTCTCCAGAAATGTGGAATGGGTGTCCTGGGCCATGGTGGGTGATCTGTAGCAAGCTACAATTTGGATTGCAGTTTCGCCCATTGTTAGTTGCACTTGGATGATCTCTGATGCATTGTGCTGCACCACTAACCTGGAGGTGTGGGTATCCTTGATGAATATGGATACACCCCCACCTTTTTTTCGGTCATGGTTCTGTGGCCGAAATGTGTGGTATGAGTTATAGCCTAGTAGTGCTGGGGTGCTCTCAGGAGCCTTAAACCAGGTTTCTTTTACTGCACAGATGTCGATGTTCTCCATACTGAGGAGTGCCTCGAGTGCGTGCATTTTGAGGTTTAGACTTCTGGCGTTGAGTAGCATTACCCTCAGTTTTTGGTTACTTGTGCTATTTATGGTGGTGGGTTTGTCTTTTGAGCCTTGCCTAAAAAAGGCACTATGGGGGCGACAAGATCTACCGAGACTTGGACTGAGGGGTTACTAGGGCTGTCCAACAGACCGTCAACTACTTAGACTGTGAGAGGGGTTACTAGGAATGAAATGGCCTGTCTGCTGCTTAGACTGATATATATCTTTCACTATGTTCTTTAGACTCATACAGTTTGATTAAAAATGCTTCACTCATTTATGGATATCTAGAAATGCAACAAGAAAAGCATGCAAAGAGAAAAACAGTAACATTAAGTTATTCTGAAAATGTATAAACTGGAATGTCATATTATGTCTACCACTGCTGTTTGCTCTTTCATTCAGATGTTTATACTTTTCCATATGAATACATTCAATCTGTTTGCAGCATGCAGATGCCAAGGCACCTTGCATCATAGCCAGTAGATGATATTATTTATAATGTTCGAATGTAATGTTAAGATACATACAGGAATGACATGCTGACACAAAGAATGAGACAGTAAATTGGCCTCTTATTCTAAATTACATAGCACAGTATGGAACAGAACCTAGAGACTTATCTGGATGACCGTATCAAGTTAGTACTACAGTGCCACATTTTCTAGTATTTTATTGTACTAGAGTAACTTATGAGGTATATTATGTTGAGTGCCCTGTATTGCTGGCAAGAAGTACAGTTTCCTGTTGATGTTTATTTAGTTTCATGTTGTATATCAAAAAGCTTAACTTTCTTGGATTTCTACTGAAGGGTATAACAAAATTTCAAAGAGTTTATAACATAACACTTTGGCAACCAGATAATATATACTTCCAGAAATGTGACAGTAGTCAATAGTTTGTCATTGTGCTATTTATTTTATTTATTTATTTATTGTCTTTTGTTTATAGGGAAAGTTTGACTAGGCACAAGTCCCATTTTAAATGTAGGCCTGGGGAGAAAAGCTCTAGATAACATGTATATTTACAATGAACAACAATATAAATTAAGCATTTTAAGCATTACTTCGCATGTAGTATTGAGACAAATAGTAAAGACATTTATCATATACTTTAGAAGCTGTATCATTATACATACCTCAAAAATGTTAATGTGTAATAGCTGGAGAAACAAGAGCGATGATAATTCACATCGGTTCAATATATGTATATCTGTATTAATGACATAGGATGTCACTATAGTAGGAACAGAAAATAGAGGTGGGGGAAGGGAATAAGCAGAAATAATCAAGAAAACATAAGTAGAAAAAGTTCTCATAGTGAGAAGTTGAGATCATAGTAGATAGGTAAGATAATGGGGTGAGTAATGAGGGGCTATTAGTAGGAGATGATTAAGGATACAAGTTAGCTGAAGGAGCAGTAGTGGGGATGAAAGGTAAAAGAGACAGGTATAAGAAAAGTGAAAGAGTCAGGGTGATTGACTGATAGACATGACAATGGAAAAGAAACAAAGAAAGGTGGGATAGTTAGGATGGGCACATGAATATAGCCATTAGAAAGGTAGGTGGTGTTTAAGGTTGTGTTTGACCTTTGTGGCAATGTTGTTTTGTTTAAGGAGGGGTGGGCTGGAGTTCCAGTGCTTACCAGCATAGCTTGAGTAAAGTGAGTTGGCTGCACTATTATGAGACTTGATCCTGGTCAGGAGATATTTGTTCTGTGAGCAGACATTCTTAGGAGAGAAGCAGTGTCTGAGTAGTGATGGGCAGTTATTGGGTTTGTGAATTATTTTGTGGGCACTAAGCAGTTGGAAATAGGTAAAGTAACTGGGTAGTTCAAACCAGTGTAGGTGCTTCAGTGCTAGGCAGAGCTATGAACAGTTTGGTAAGATGGATGCAAACTTAGATATTTTATTGTAGCAAACCTCTAGTCTATTTTTTAAAGGGGCAGTAAAGCTTAGTCAGGATAGGGTGCTGCACTGAGAAGTGAAGGGAGAAGATAAGATATTGCTGAACAATTCCTAGATAGTCAGTAAAAAAGGATCTTTTCCTGTAGAGGAAGCCCAGCTTTTGATGAATTTTCTTGATGGCATGAGTGATGCGATGGTCATATTTTAAGTTATTTATTTATTTATTTATTTATTTATATTTGTTGACCGGGAGTGTCCGACTGGACGTAGGTCCATTTTCAGTGGAGGCCCGGGGAGAAAAGCTCCACAGTTAAAATAAACAGACAGTAGTTACGTTGGATTATGTAGCGATTAACAATTTACATAGCAATTACTTACAACATATTAACAGATGAAGAACATAGTACATCAGTTATATAAGTTAATATAAGTTACCAAGAAGCTTTGTGTTGGAAACTGTTTCAATTGAGGTATTATTTGCTGATGTGATGTTGAAGGATTTTTTCTTTGCTGAGAGATTTGGGTAAAAACAGCATTATTTTTTTTTTTGTTTTACATTTAAAAGTAGTTGGTAGTCATCTAGTCAGGCCTCAACTGAGGAAAAGGAGTCCTGGGTCATCTTGTAGAGCAGCGGTAGACTTGCTACAGAGCATATGAGCATGGCATCATCTGCGTATTGTACTATGGAGGCTTCTTTGGTAGCTTTGTGAAAATTATTAATAAATATGTTGAATAGAAAAGGGCCTAGAATAGGTACAACAACAGAGACAGACAGGATGGGGGAGTGATCTTGTTTCCATTTTACAGCCTAGAGTATGTTGGTGAGGTAGCTGTGGAACCAGCTAAGGGATGAATGGAAGTTTCCTATCAGGAAACAGGCTTTGGTATGAACTGTGTCAAATTATATGTCTAAGAAGAGGGAGGATAGTAGGTTCCTAGAGTTTCTACCACAGTTTATGAGTTCAATAAGACTGAGCAGAGAGCAGTAATGCTACTGTAGTGAGGTCAGAAACCTTGTTGAGTTTTGGAGAGGTGACTGTTATTGTGAAGATGGGAAAAAAGTTGGCAGCGAATGCATTTTTGTAATATTTTGGAGAGTGGAGGTAGAATGGCTGTA
The DNA here is from genome assembly GCF_019279795.1 of Protopterus annectens. Taxonomy (NCBI): domain Eukaryota; kingdom Metazoa; phylum Chordata; order Ceratodontiformes; family Protopteridae; genus Protopterus; species Protopterus annectens. The sequence continues at coordinate 252,103,691 of NC_056730.1, read as the reverse complement.
GGTCAGTAATTGGAGTAGATGGTGGACGTTCCCCCCTTATGGAAAGGTATGATGTGGGATTTTTTTCCATATGGCAGGAATGTAGTTCTCTGAAATTGATTAGTTTTTGAGTATAGCTGCAGGGTATTGTATAACATCTGCAGTGATTCTGAGATATTCTGATGGCAGGTTTTCAGCAGCTGGTGTGGATTTAATTTTTGTTTAGGAAGTATTTATGATTGAATAGGTAAATAATGGTTGGAGTGAGAAAGGATTTTGGTGGTGATTATTACTGTTTGGGCGATTTGAGGCTGGTGTGTAGTTTGTTGCTAAGTAGGGAGAGGGCAGAGTGTATGAAATGTGTATTATTATTCTGCATGCCTCACATATTTATGTATATTACTAAGAGCAGTGTATTACTAGCCATGCCCTTAGCATTTGCTAACCCTTTTTTTGCATATTCTGCTATATTCTTCTTGTGCTGTGCATTAAAGATGACTTGCTATAGCCTTCAGGCACTAACAGAGCAGATGCAGAATCAGAATACATTTTTAAAACCTATCTTGCAATCCATTATACTCTTAATAGCATTCTGGAATTTTAAAGCTAGGAGGCACATTTTATTGCACTACCACTTTGCATTCCAGTCTCATATTGTCTTCTCCCTAAATTAAACTGTCCCTCACCCATCCATCCATTCATTTTTCAAAAATCTGTTAACATGTTTTACATGTTAACATGGACACCATATCATGTCTCTGCAGCCACTGGGCAGAAAGCATTTACACTCATTATGTATAAGGTGACAGCTTACTGCAGAATGTATTCCGCCATCACAAGCTACCTTTGGGTCTACTTCAAATGTTTGAAATTCCATATTATCAAATCTGAAATAACTGAGCCGACTTTCCCAAAACTGCATATGAATGAAAACTTAAAAGAACGAATGGGACATAACCGAAAACCGAAAGTGAACAACCATTTTAAATAGTTCGTTGACATCAAACCCACTGCCCAACAGTCCGAGACCATAATTTTTTTTGTCTTACATTTTTGCAGGAGTGCTCTTCTCACCTGCATCCCCCTCACCCCCTGCAAATTAAATATACAAACTCCAAGATCTCACTCCATTGATGAAAAGGGTAAACACCCACAGCATGCCCACATCTGCTCAAGAACTGCCCAGTGGGGTACAGCAGTCTGTTTTTATAGTGGTGCTACTTATGAAAAGAAAGTAACTTATTTTCGGTTATGTGCCATTTGTTCTTTTACATTTTCGTTCATAAGCAGTTTTGAGAAAGTCTTCTCTGTTATTTCAGATTCGATAATATGGGATTTCAAACATTTCAGGCAGACCCCTATCTGCACATTTATGAGCAATTTGAAAAATTCTAATTTACCTACTGCATTTTTTGATAGCTAGGGGGAAGGAAAATAACCAGAAAATAATGTCTGTACGCACATAGAAAATACAGACTATACACAGGAAGCACCCCAGATGAAAATTAAACTTTCAGAACTCTTGATGTGAGGCAGTAATGCCATTTAGCATATATGGTGCCCTTGTATTCTCTGAAATATATTTATGAATCTAGCCTTTATGCACTAAACACACATTACTATTTATGATAGAAATTCAGGTAATGGATTTTAAAAGTGATAACTATACTGTTGCATTCTTCCACAATTGTAGGTATGCAGCTGTGCCTGTAATTAAAATGTAGCATGGAGTACTCTTCAAAATTAGCAAAAAGAGAAGTCAGTTATACACTCCTCAGACATTATAAGATCTGAAAGTACAACACACATAAAGCACCTGCGATGGAAAAGCAAAGGCAGCAATTTGACAGCTTTAAGAGTTGCAATACACATATGTTGCCAAGCAGGTATGAAACCTGTGAAAAGGTGAGGTAACTATTAGATTTTAAAGTTGTTGATGGTTTTTGTAGCATGGCCAAATGTATTACAGCTTTAAGGACTGCAGAAATGTTTGCATGCCTGCCCTTTTTTACTGTAACTAACACTACATCACAGCAGCAAAAATCTGTACATTCCAAGGGTTTATGGTCAATTATCTGCTTTAAACAGATAGGTTCATAGGTTCATAGGTAGGTACTAGGCTATTGGCCCTAGGGCCTATATAAGCCTAGCCAAAAAGGTACTCTGGCTTTTGCCACCTAAGAAAATTATTTTCCTTTGCCCCTGGTGAGCAGTACCACAGAAATGATCCCCGGGGTGAATTTTCTATTTCCCATCCAATCATCAAGATTTTTCTTGAAGAGTGTGAGATAGGGATTTATACCTAGTTTGCTGAGTTTATCTATACTTCCAGAGTGGGATATGGTGTTGGAAGCCTTGGTGAGATCTAGATAGGCTGTGTGAACCACCTTACCCTCATCTACAGCTTTGGTGACTGCTTCAAAGAAGTCTATCAGATTTAGGACACATGATCTGCCTTTTACAAACCCGAACTGGGTGGGGTCCAGAGTTTGGAGATTACCAATGTCTTTGTTTATAAATTCCATGATAATAAGTTCCATGGCCTTGCAGACCAGGCTCGTCAGGCTAAAATGGGACAGTAGTTCCCAGGGTCCATGGTGGCTCCCCCCTTTGTGAAGTTGGATAACTGTCACTGTATGCCATTCAGTGGACACAAAGCCTGAGGTGAGGCTATGACTGAACATGGTACTTAGGTGAGGTGCCAGTTCATTTTGTAGTTCATGTAGAATGTAGCCTAGGATGTTGTCAGGTCCCATGGATGCTATGTTCTTGGCTTTGGAGAGTGTGTTTCTTACCTGTGCAGCCATGAATACAGGAACTTTGCATTCCTCCAGTATAGAGATGGGCCCTCTAGGTGGTGAGAGGGGGGTAAAGTTAGCATGGAACTGGCCAGGATGTTGGCAATATCAGTTGGTTCTGTATATTTAGTGCCGTTGTGCTGTAATTCAAAGCAGATCTGAGTGTTTCCATTGAGATTCTTGATGTAACTGTAAAATGCTTTGTGGCTGTCTTTAGAATCGGTGGTGATTTTGTTTTTGTAACTAGCTTTGGAGGATTTTATGAGGGATCTCAGCTTCTTACTGAGGCTGACCAGGGAGTTCCTCCAGTCATGGGATTTTATTCTTTTTTTGCAACAGTTTCTTTCTTCTGTTGTAGAGTTTGTTTATGGCAGGAGCCCATCAGATTAGCTTCCTTTTTTTGAGGATAGCATCTTGGTTCTGTTAGGGATAGCATGATCCATGCACTCATGTAAGTGTTTATAAAGTGCATTTGTGTAGGTTTCAGCAGTCGTACTTCTATTGTCTGTCTGCATGGGTGTCATGAAGTTTGCCACTTCTGTCTTAAGAAGCGTGAAGTTGGCTTTGGAGAAATTTTTTACAGTTGTTTCCCTAATGGGGGGTGGGGGTGGGATGTGGATGTCTAGGCTAATTAGCTTGTGGTTGGATCTGACCAATGAGGAATTGACCTCTGGTGTGGAACACCGGTCACCCATGTTGGTAATGACCAGGTCTAGGATATTGCTGCCCCTGGTGGGGGTGTGGGTAAGTTGATTCAAGGCATTGGAATTTATGAATTCCAGAAAACATTCAGCAAAAGGGTTGGTACATGAGCAGTTTTCCCAGTTAATGGTGGGGTAGTTGAAATCGCACATTATTAGGTTGTACCCTAATATTTTCCAGTGTATCAAGAAATGAGGAGTGGGGATCCTGGGGCATGGTGGGGGATCTGTAGCAAGCTACAATAGCAAGCTACAATTTGGATTGCGGTCTTGCCCAGAGTTAGTTGCACTTGGATAATCTTGGATGCATTATGCTGAGCAACTAGCCTGGAGTCGTTGATATCCTTAATGAATATGGACACACCTCCGCCTTTAGTGTTTTGATCCAGGTTAGGTGGCCAAAAGGTGTTGTATGAATTATAACCTGGTAATGCAGGGGTGCTCTCCGGAGCCTTGAACCATCTGCACAGATGTTGATGTTCTCCATTTTAAGGAGTGCCTTGAGTGAGTGCATTTTGAGGTTTAGACTTCTAGCATTGAGTAACATTACCCTCAGATTTATTTTACTTGTACATGTTACGGTGGTGAATTTGTCATTTGAACCTTGCCTAAAAAAGACACTATAGGGGTGGCAAGAGCCTTAGCCAGTATCCGAAATCCCAATGGTGACAGGTGCAGGCAATGCATCGTGGTCTGTCGTTCATGTCATCCCAGGCAGACAGATACTGGATCCCCTTAGAATGAAACCAGAAGGTTAAGCAATTGCTGAAGTCAATCCAAAGACACTGAACCATTCTTAGAAAAGGATCCATCTTTCTGCTCCTACTGAATCAGACAGCCTATGCTCATGTTCATACACTATTGCAAAGAATATTATACTCAGCTGCATATTTACATCTACAACCTCTGTCTTACCTCAAACTCAATTCCAAACGTATGGAAAATTACAATAATTAATCACAGCCAAATAAGATAAGACTTCTAAGACATCTCACTTCTGTCACATCTCAGTTCTTGCTACACTGTGCCAAATTCTTGAAACAATTGCATATAGTCACCTCTCTTTTTACTTGATAACATTAAATCCTCTGCTTAATACAGCAGGAAGTAACACATTGACTGCAATCTGTACACTAACAGATGACATTCTCCTTAATATGAATAAAATCCAATTTACCAGATGTCTTTTATTGTACTCACTTATTCATTTGACCTTGTAGATTATTCCGTCCTTATTGATCCCATTATAGATATTGAAAGTAATCATAGTGCCTCAGAGTAATTCTAAAATTTCCTTGCCAACAAGGCATTCAGGATATAAATAAGAACCTTCCTTTCCAATTAAGGTCCCATACTCAAACGAGTGCCTAAAAGATCAACTCTTGCTCTAATATGTTTCTCAGTTTTCATCAATAAACTCCCAAATTACCTACCAAACCTTCCAGTCATACTGTCTCATGATGACACAATAATACACAGATCTAAATGCTCACATACAGGCACACAGAACAAACTGCAACCTTTCATATTTTACATGGTTTAACAATAACAAATATCTGCATAACTCCAATAAATTCAAAACTTTGAATTTTGGAACATGAAAATGATCAAACATCACAACGATTTATCATAAAATACCAGAACAACCCCCCCCAACAGAAACAACAACTTTCTTTAATTCCTTCAAACAGTTGCTTGACCAGGCTCTGTACTGTCAAACTCACACACAGAAAATAGGACAAATATCTACCACCTACTCTTCTGAGCCAGGAATATAAATCATTTCCATTGCCTAGCCACCCACACCACCCCAGGGGAAGGGAATCCTCTTTTCCCAGCTAGATTATGGACTGCTCATCATTTCTGCTGCTTCCTGCAAAAGTCTCAAATCTCTCCAATCAGTTTCTGATAAGACTTGTCATTTCATAACAAATTTACCAATTGCCTACTAACAAAGTTAGCTGGTCACCACTGAAACACAAGGGTGATTTGCTACTGGAGTCATTTTTTTCTGAAGCTCCTATACCTAGAAACTTTTATCAGTTGACTATGTATGTCCAATCCTAGAACTCACTTAGAAACCCATTGCAGTTTACAACCCCGAGGACAAAGCTGCAAGGTATCAACTACAGCTTCTCCATCTTAGGTCCAAAACTGTGGCAAATGGTGCCCTCCTCCCTAACCAACCTTACTAACTATAATAACATCAGATACCCACTAAAAACATATGTCATCAATCAAACAGAGTTAAGTGTAAATGCTTTGTTCTTGACCAGACCAGCTAAAAATATTGCAATGTCTGCATATATTTTGGCAAATCAAAGTTTTCTTAACCCCTGCCCTGGATTCACTTTGGCCATTGTTCTTAATATAACCAGCCTCAGTACCAAAGGCATCATGTTCTTTGTATACAGTGTAAACAGCTTCTGTTTTCTTACAGCTTTTGTACAAAATGTAATTAAAATGTCAACAACCATTGTATTGTCATTCCCAGTGTTCATATGATTAATCACTACAGCTAACATGACTGTTGTGCATGAAGTGCAGTGTTTACGGTCCATTATTCAGAAAAAGTCAACTCAGTTAAGTGCTAAAGTGGTGTAAGACCTGACCTTAACAATGTTAAGCACCCCCTACTGAAGTCGTTAAGGTTAAGTCCCATGCTAGGCAGTCAAATATGCCAGTATAGATCAGTAAACAACAGTGGCTGAAAAAAAGATTTGGTTCTGCCCATTGTCCATGCCGATAAGGTGTCCTTTATACTTACATCTAAGAAAGTTACTAGAATGACAGGATGCATGTTCACTTCCACTTTCTGAAGGATACAAAGTCAGAAACCTAAATGTATGTCATTATTTAGAGTCTTCAGTCCTCCATGATTTGTCTGAAAGCCACAGATATTATGAGGAACAGACCAAATAAATGAGCCAAAAATCTGGACAGTTTAAAGGAAACATCAGTGGAATGTGTGTTGCACTGCCATTCTGACAGTGCTCATTGAGTGGTTAAGTGCCTTATCATAGAATTATAGGAGATTACTAGGCTATCAACCTGGAGGTCATTTTAATCCTAACCATTTTATCCTAATGTAATACCATAGAAATGCTAGTCAATACCCATGACTGCATTTGGTGATAACTGCTCATGTCCAGGAGGGCTGTGGGCTGTATCCCCAGTAAGAATTTATGGTGCTCCATCCACTCGTCCAGGTTCCTCTTGAACAGTGTCATAGAGGTTCTCTGTTTCACATGAATTGGTAGCCTGGTCCAAAGATGTGGCAGTTTCTCGGAGATAAATCTGTCCTATTTAAGTCACAGGCCATATTTAGGTCCCTGGAATGGGTAGCCCTAGTTCCATTTGATTTACAGATATGCAGCAAGTTCATTAGGTTTGGGTCTTCAATTCATCTGTAGGCCAGGCATAAGTCTCCCCTAAGAAGTCTATACAATACAGAGTATAGTGATAGGAACTTTAGCTGGTCTGTGCAAGGCACATGGTAGAGTCCCTTGATCTTCTTTGTTAGAAACCTCTGAAGTCTCTCTAATTGCTGCAGGTGCTTAGTACAGTACATGCCAAATGGGGCATTTTACTCACTTATGGGCCAGATAAGTGCCAAGCATAGGGGGTTATAACTTCTTTTGTTCTCAAAGTGATGCCTTTACTAATTGTGTGCTACATAGAAAGCTTTCCTTACTATAGTAGACACATGGTGGTCAAAGTTAAAGTTACAGTCAACTTGTGATTCTAGATCCCTTACCACTACATGGGCACTTAGGATATTGTTGTTGATTTGATATTGTGAGCGGACATTGTTTGTGCCAAAGGAAATGATGATGCAGTTTTCTGCATTCAGTCTGAGGCTGTAACTAATACACCAGTCACTGGTCTGTGTGAGACCCTCTTGGAGTATACGGACATCATTTGGTGATTCAACAATTGCACCTAGTTTGTAGTCATCTGCCAAACTGGTCAGCCACAACCCCTTAATTTTGACTTGAACTTCTGAGAAGTATATACCAAATAGTTGTGGGCCAAGCACTGTGGCACCCCACTGGTAACAGGTCTGCTGGTTGATGTGGAGTCACCCATTTTAATAGTGTATGTTCAGTTTGTAAGCCAGTTGGCAACCCATCTTACAACAAAGGGATTTACATTCAGTTTGCTAAATTTATTGGTAATGCCTGAATGTGGGATCGTGTTGAAAGCCTTTTCCGGGTTGAGGTGTGCTGTGTGCACAGACTTACCCTCATCAATGGCCTTGGTCACATTTTCAAAGAAACCCACCAGATTTTACAGGCAGGATCTGCCCTCCACAAAGCTGAATCGGGTAGTATCCAGGGTTTGGAGGTCACCTATGTCTTTATTTATGAGGTCCATAATGATATGTTCCATGGCATGTCTCAGTCAGTAGAATTCTCTCACAAAAGAGCAGATAGGTCCCTTCCAATTCAAGATGGCCTAGAAAACATGCTCAGAACAAAAAAAAAAAAACACTACAAACAATTCCAGAAGCAGCAAGCCTATAGCTGGACTATGCTACAGCTACTACCCTAGTTTCAGTGGGAAACACTAGAGAATGTTTAAAACAACAGAAAAATAGCAGTGAGACACTAAAAAAAGTTTAAAATAGAAAATCAGCTAGGAGGCTCTAAAGATTGTTTTTAACGGTTAACAGATCAGTTATTTAAACAATGCTTGGTGGGAAAACCAGAACAAGCAGAAGTGATAGCTTAAAAACAGTGAAAAATACCAGCAGATACTTAACAGTGAAACTTACAAAAAAGCTTTGTAAACAGTGGAAACAGCAATAAAATTCGAATTAACAGGCTAACAGGCACAATAAAGCAGGCTTTGAAAGCTGGCAAAACACTTAGCTCCAGGTACTACAAGTAATTATGATCAGATTATATCCCATTTATTATGTGTTATCAACATAGATGTAAACAGTAACTGCTGGTGGTTGGTGTTTTTTTCTACTTTTCAGCCAAACCAATGATTATTTATTGGATTATTTACTGGGGCACAGGCAAAGGTTGTTACCATTTTGTTTCCCTTCTGTGTGATATTGTGTGTCTAAGGTGATTTTTTCATCAACATAGATGCCAAAATTCATCTCTTGGCATCCATGTCTCAGTCACATAAAAACAAGTTATGATCCACGAACCAATCATAATCCTCTATAGTATATTTTCTTCACATGCTTGTAATGCACTACTGTGCTATGATCTGGGCCTGAAATTAGTTCATTGTGATCAGTGTTCAAAGCTGCTAAACAAACAAATAAATGCACAATTACATAAATAGACTTGTTCACAGCCGGCCTTAGGCATAGGCCAACTAGGCAGCCCCCTAGGCACAGTCCTAGCAGGGACGCTTTTCCAGTAATCTGGATGGTGTAGGTAGGCCAGGATGGGGACACCAGTTGGTGTGTAGGGCACTGTGGAACCCTTTTGCCTAAGGCAGTAGATGACCAATGGCAGGCCCTGGACTTGTTATGTGCTGCTGGCATCTACGTCAGGATTTGTTTCGTGAGCTTCAGTCATTTTACCGTCAAGGTGAATTACTTAACGTATTTGTCTCAAACTCATAGCAAGTTGTCTAAGACTAGTGACCTTTTCATAATTATGTATGTTGTCCTTCAGATTATAATGATGAGTGGAACTTTCATTCAATTGTGGCTCCATCTAATGCACTGCATTCTGTATGATATACTATATGCTTCAGTACCTTTATAAATCTGATACATTTTCGCAGCTTGTGGTCACTTCCATAGAGCTTAGCAAGGCTTGGCATCATTACCTATGATCCTCAATGATTTACTGTATCCAATGCCATCCAGAAAAGTACTTCTAATTGAAATATTGCACTTCTTTATATAAGCAAATCACTCTTTACTCTTCAATTATGTATATTGAGTTGTAATTTTACTTGAAAAAATTGCATTTGCTAACACTGTTGCTCCTGTTGGATTGTTTGTCTTGAGAACTGCTTCTGTCAGGTATCTAGCTAGTTATTTAAGCTTGTTTGTGGCAACAATCCTCCTGTGGCATTCTTGTGGCAATCTTTTAGTGTGTTTTTACATTAGGAGGACTGGGAATACTCATCTGCTGGCAGTGGGTGAAGTGACTGCATTTACTATCTGACTAGGGAAATACTCAGAAGAGCTCTAAGTGTAGTTGTTTCATTGGTCAGAGGGCTCAGTAGTCCTTTTACTATTTTTGCAGGGCTTCTATAAATATGATGTATTATGAGGAGCTGCTGAATGCATAGCAGCAGGTAGCAATGCAACTTTTCCCTATAAAACTACCCATAAAACTGTACCTTGTAATCTTGTGAGTGTAAAACAACTATCTTGTGGACTGACAAGCTTAGAGCAGCTAGCCTGTTTGTTGGGTAGCACTGCCATTAAAATTTTGTATTAGTCTAGTCATCTCCATCCCCATAAAGTACCCTTAGCAGCCTCTCTTAACTCCCCCCAATCCCCTGTATGACATACCCTTGTATTCTCACCGGTTAAAGAATCTGATAACATGGATATGCAATTTCTCAACTTCCTGCAACCAGATTTATAGGTACAGGTATCCTGAAATAATGTAGAAATTAACTCATGTTAACTGTCAACCACTTAATCGTTAATGTAACAAATACAGCATGGGAGAAGTGTACATAATGTTGTCAGTGAGGCTAAACTCTCACATGCAATATAATATGCATATAACATAAAGCTGGTTTCAAAATCACACACAATACACAGACCATACAGAGCACAATGCATGCATAAAACAATTTATGGTGAGGAACTTAAATGCATTCTTCCTAAACCTGAAAGACCACCAGGACTTTACGACTGCAACAATTATCCTCAGAATGCCCAAAAGAAGTCAACAAAAGCAACAACTACCACAACACATGAAACCATACTCAGTTGAACTGCAAATACAATGCCATTAAGGCAAGCAAACGCACTTGTCAGGAGTATAGTCTTACAGAACATCATAGTACAACATACTGATGCCCCACTAACACGGCCGAACAAGGAGAAGATAATGGTTAATTACATATCTGGAGCCAGAATCCGCCAAGTCACATGCACTCAGGTCATTGCACCACAGGTGCCTGCATTATTCAGTCATAGTCCACAGAGTGTAAATGACTGGAGACATACCTGCCTAGATTATATGACAAGAGATATTATGGATCTCTCAGACTATACGTCTCACTCTGGCATGTGTCTAACATTGAGAAACATTTTAACTTCACCAAGAATGGTGCTACAATACAAACAATAAAGATATCTGACGTTAACAATTGGCTTAGTTTCTGGTGTCATTCTAGGGGGATCTAATATTTGTCAGCATGGGAAGACATGGTTAACAGACCACATTGCTTTTCCAATGATTGTCTACATCTACTCTTTTTAGGCTTTCATATATTGGCTGAAACGTTATCTTCACCCATTGATCCTTTATAAGATAAGTCCAAACTAACAAGCCTACCAACATAGGAAAATCAACTTAAGGGAACCTTTAGGTGTTACTGTCCAATGCCAGCAGCCTAATCAAGAAACTCCACTACCTTCAAACTCTTCTCACCTTGGAGAATATAGACATCTGTGCAGTTACCAAGACACGGTTTAAAGCTTAAGAGAGTATCCAGGCAGTATAAGCTTTCAGTGCCTTCCACACATTTAGACCAGTAGCTATGCAGATGGGGCTAAATATGTAGGAGTTTATTTATTTATTTATGTTTATTTGTTTACTGGGGTGGTGCCTGATCTAAGTGGACCATTTTCAGCCACAACCCAAGTGAAAAGGATCAAATAAGAAATGAACAAAAGATATTTACAGATACCAGGATATGCTAAAATCACATCAACAACACGCATACCTCTAGGCTGGTTAACAGGATGACATGCCACCATTTTATTCTGTGCAGAACACCACAGACAAAATCCAGTACCAAATCACAGCAAGCTATATGTCACCCTGTATGTCCCATGAAACCTATAGCTCATGCTTAGACCTAATTAAGACAATCAACATCCAACCAGACACCTTACTCAAGGGTATAGCCATTTTGTTTTAAATTGTACTCTAATGTCCCACACTTCTGTCCTGCCCCACATCAGTGGTTGTCTACCCCTTCCAGTCAGGTCTAGCTTCAGGAAAAGCAGTGCCATTGGCAAAAGAGTTCATAGTTTCTCCTGTAGTCCACCATTCCTTCCTCATGATTGCCCCATTTCCCATGCATCCTGGCCTTGTCAATGTTGAGGAAATAATCAAATTAAGCCAGGTGTTTGGGGGCTGCTAAGCCCTTTAAAAGCCATGAAGTTCTAGATAATTTGAAGTTAATTTTAGAGTTTTTTAACACTAGAATCCAAGAGTGGTCTGAACACAACCCATAACTAAGTAAATTAGTTAAATTCAATCTTATTTTTATGAACAAAATAAGTTATATCCAAGGTTTAAAATTCACAGTTACCAAACTGTAATTGGCAATAAAATGAGAAGACACATGTTTCCAAGGCTACATAAATCATATATGGGAATAGTGCCTGAATTGGCAAAATAGTCACTTTGGATTAAAGTGAAAGAATAAGTGTCCTGTTATATTTCATGCTGCTGCTGTATATATAATGCAATATGTGGTATGCTTCCTCACCCCAACTTCCACCCCCCTAAAGAAAGACAGTCACCACCTCTGTGACCCTCTGACGTCAAACTGGAGCAAAAGTTAAATAACGAATAGAACAAGAAACATATTCCAAATGTATGCATATAAGTAGCATGTCTCCAAAGACAGCCACCTGTTTACATATCTGACATGTGCTTGGAAAAACTTAAAGAAAGAAAGAAACAGATGCATTAATGCATTCCCATATAGCCTAAGATTAAAAACAGATTTTAAACGCTGCTATTAAATTCCTAGAAAATTGCTAGAGTAACAGATTTTATATTAGCTTGTCTTTTTTTCAGAAGAATATGAAATCAAACAGGACTCACAATAACATAATTTATTTCATGGAAAAGACCAACAATATAAAGCTAAATCAAGAACATTCTGCAAAGCCAGTCACAGATGACAGTTATTATGGACACAGGACCAATCGACCAGAGCATTGTAGATTTATAAAAGTAGCTCTGCAGAATTCCCTTACAATGCATATGCATAAGAGAAACTCATGCATAGCACACAATGAGCAAATAAAATGAAAAAGAAAAACACAAAGTCAGTGAAGTAAACCACTAAATATCTGCTGTATAAGCATCACATGAAATAGAGTATGTGTCTGCTTTTTTTCCCATTCTTTACAGTGTCCTACTAATCTATTGGCAGTAAGTAAGAAAACAATGCTACTGCAATAACAAATTTCACATATTATTTTTAAAGTGTGTTTTATTCCACGGTGGTGCAGCGGTAGCGTTGTTGCCTCACAGCAAGAGGTTCTCCCGTTCGATTCTCGGCTGGAGTGCGGAAAGTGCCTTCTGTGTGGAGTCTGCATGTCCTCCCCTCGGTTGGGTGGGCATTCAAAAGACATGCTTAAATGGGCATGCCTTTGTTGAAGGTTGAACGTCAAGCTGGCGCCTCGACATTCGTGAATATCTACTGCCAATCATTAGTGGACTGGAGTTCTGCTGTGGCGACCCCTAACCGGGAAAAGCCGAAAGACAACAACAATTTTTAAAGTGTGTTTTGATGAACTGAATTTAACTGGACTGTCTAAAAAGAAAGGATGAGAGATATGTTTACTTCTTTCTGTGATAGAGTGAATGAAATTAAGGTGAATAGCTTACAACAGCATTACAACAACAAGAAAGCCTAGCCAAGTCAAATCTTTAAGCCCTGACTATTGCCTGAGAGTAAAAGACCAGAACTGATACTGAAATAGCAAAAACATAAAACAGATTTTAAAGGGACTTAACTAGTTAACTACACCTCCTGCATTTTAAATGAATTACTTCAGTAAGTTTTTAGCATTCAATCAAATTGCTGCAGCCAATTAAAAAAATAATACCAGTCCCTGGCATGACATCAGACATTTCAGAATACAGTATTCCAGCTACATGTCCATAATATGAATACAATTTCTGATATCCTTCTGCCTACGTCTATCTTATTCGCAAAGAAATTTGTCTGAGAGTGAACAATGCATTAATTGGTAGTCCCACCACCAGATGACCAGAACACTTAGCAAAACAAATCCCCCAAGTGATAAGAACACTCAGCAACACAAAAGAGGTATAAAAAGGCCCAATACATGTAGAAACATCATGTAAGTTTGCAAAGAACTGTTAAGCATGAGTCCAGCTGCCTCCAAAGTGTGAACGCTGCTTTTATCATTTTTAATAACAGCCAGGAGTGGACAGCATCCCTGTTGGATAGCGCATGACTACATTAAATATAGTGCACATAGTATATGTTTGCTGAAGTATCTGTTGACTCTGTATACCGTATTGTAAAACTGAAAAAACAGTAATTGGCCACAGTCATTTATTTCAACATCCCTAGGTGCATGCGCACACACACACATACACACACACACACACACACACACACACACACACACACACACACACACACACACACACACACACACACACACACACTAAGATGTGCCCTTCAATTACAGCCTTTTGTATGATTGCATATGCCTCTAATGTCTGATTGTGATGAAGTGAATAAATATTTAAGTAAATAATGGGCACAATTATGTGGTCCACGTCATTCTTATCAAACCCATTCAGTGCAATCCATTACAACACCCTATGTATACACACACACACACACACACACACACACACACACACACACACACACACACACACACACACACACACACACACACAAAGGCAATGATCACAGTAACATATGGTACATTCAACTCTCTTTGGCATTTTGTTAATACAAGGACTTCAAATGAAAGGCAGACTAAGTTGTTGTTATTGATATATTGTTTACATCTTAAATAGCAGCTTGATTTCCTCAATTTCCACTTGCAAATTGTGTGATTATGGGTAAGTGACAATGAAAGAGGCACTTTTTTTCCAGTGGGAATAAATCTAATTCAATGATTACCACAACAAGCATACTGTATGTGAGGTTTGGCAGCCAGGTGCATTATGTAGGCTGAGGTAAAGAATGTATATACACACACACACACACACACACACACACACACACACACACACACACACACACACACACACATATGTATGTATATTTTGAATTTTCAAATATTCGAAACAGGTAAGTGGTCATGCGTGTGTGTGTGTGTGTGTGTGTGTGTGTGTGTGTGTGTGTGTGTGTGTGTGTGTGTGTGTGTGCACATGTAAGTATGTAAGTTTGGGCATGAGTGCATTCGGATTAGGGTTAGGGTAAGGTTTAGAGGATGGAATAGCTTTAGTGTGTGTGTGTGTGTGTGTGTGTGTGTGTGTGAGTGTGTGTGTGTGTGTGTGTGTGTGTGTGTGTGTGTGTGTGTGTGAGAGTGCACATACACTCATATGTGTATATGCGCTATGGTTATGGAATCATTTAAAGTAATGGGATAGCTTTAGTTTGTGTGTGTGTGTGTGTGTGTGTGTGTGTGTGTGTGTGTGTGTGTGTGTGTGTGTGTGTGTGTGTGTGTGAGAAAGATAGAGAGAGAGAGCCTGTCTTATGTGGTGGTAGTGTTATAGAATATTTTTTAAGGTAAGGTTTAGAATTAGGGTTAGAGGAAGGTTAGGGTTAGTGTGCATTATTAAGTTGGTACAGGGGCAATGAAACTCCTCTCCAAGTAATTTACTGAAGAGAATCAAAAATCTTCTTATCTGCGGAAATAAAACCAGTTGTCCAACATGCTCTGTCCATTCCTTGATCATCTGGATAAAATGTCAGGCATATTTATACAACAATGAACCCTATCACAAACCTCATTAAAATGATCTTAATTCTGCCCTATACATGTTTCATTTTTCCAACTTTTTAAACAACTAGGTTTACAAGAAACCTTGTCTCCATCAGGTGTCTTACTTTATTTTTCCTCCAGAATGGCCTAATATTTCTCCCTTTGTCATTCTTGTATATCTGTTTTTTTTTTTTTTTGGCCTGCTACTGATAACCGTGCCTTTCTAGACTTACTGACTTCCTTTAAAAATGAATCCTTCTTTCATTTCTTCCTCTCAATATCATTTTACCTCTAGGATATAAACATGTACTAAATTCCTTTACTCTTACTTCTTGTGATAACTGCTGTAGATACCTCATCATCTAAGCTACCTCCCATGAAATATCTTCATCTAGTATATCTTTGAGAAATCGTGTTTCCAGAATTACATACCATACTATAAGCAGAATTATAACCTTCACTCAACATATCTGTATGAATTTCAGTGTACTTGTTTAAAGTCTCATATCAGCATTTGTCAACTACCTGATAGAGCTCCTCAAAGATGTTCTTCTTATTTGATTAATTTAGTATATATGGATTACTCTAGTTGTTGACTAAGGGCTTTTAATTCCAAGCCAAATGATTTTGTACTTGCAGTTAGTGAAAACAAACTCACACATTTTGCACATTGTTACAGCCCTGTAAAAGCCATTACAAATTTTTATCACCACCTTGCATATCTAGCATTTTTTGTATGTCACCCTGATGCCACTTTCAAAGATGCCTACAATATATGATATCCCTTCAGAATTGCTTCCTCTAAATACAACATAACGAGCTATTCCAGCTACTGAACACTGGAGTACCCTGTATGCATGCTCTGTATCACAAAGGTACCACATTATAAAACATACATGGGGCACATGACTAACAAAGTAGTCCAATCTTGACCCTTCCCTCTAAACATACATACACAAACTCGAACTAGAACCTTTATTTTGAGTCATTTCTTGACTTCATCACATACTAAATAAAATGTTCTAAAATGTAATTACTGCTGCTAGTAAAGTCAGGTACAAAGGTGATGTGCAGCACATATCACCTCTGTATATGATTTGCTGTTAAATGTCCAGTTTCCTCTGTATCTTTTTCTCTAATATAGAGAAAATGTTGTCTTCAAGAATCCTTTGTAAAAGGTCTTTTAGCAAATTATAGATAATAAATAAATCTACTAAAATTAAAGAAAAAAAAAACAATATGAAGACCCTAAACAAATCTACAGTTTTGTAAATAGATCCAGGCAGAAGATATGGATAAATATCAAACAGTTATTTATCATGATTAATTTGTAATTCTACAGTTAAAAGGCAAAAAACAGAGTTGATATGCGAAACCTCAGAAAACATGATAAAGTATACACCAGTCTTAAATAGTTCACCAAAATTCCTCCCATTTAAAAAAGTAAAAAAAATGACAAAAATAATACTGCAATAAGATTCATATTCAGTAAAGAAGCAATATTCAGGCTAAGCATGAATGGGCAGTAAAAAAACTTATGGTGATGGCTCATTACTGCAGCTTACACTATCCCATTTACAGTTCCATAACATTGTCAGCTTTATTGCTGACGTGGGATAGCGGCAAAAAAAGCATACTGATGTTATAAAACTATAATTGCAATCTTATAGGTTACAGAGGTAGATTATTACCATAATTATTTTACTGGTTTATCACACTAAATAAAGGTCAGTCATTATTAACTAAATTGACCCCTCCCACCAACGACAAGCACATTCACTATAATAAAAGACTCATATGAAAGGAATTTAATACATCTGGCAAACTTGGTAGCAACATAATACATGTTAATGAGTTGTTAGTTATGAGTCAGGTTACTTCCCCATGCCATGGCAACTGCTGCTGACTGCGTTCTTTTGCAGTACTGCTTAATTAATGATAGCTTTTGTCAACAGTCAGCATCTGTAGCATGCATTTTAACAGCTGCATCAAGGCAGCTGTACCCACCAGGAATAAGTACAGAACTATCTCAAAAAAAAAAAAGAAATTGTCACCCTGCTGGAATCACAACATCAATAGTATGTAAAACAGAAGGAAGGAAATCATTACAAAAATTAAGAGGTGCAGCACCAGCGGGATAAAAGTGCACTCATCAAACTAAACAAACAACTCAGAGGACAAATAAAGTCTACCTAAGCAAATGTGAGGTAAATTTGGCCTCCCAGGCCAAGGAAAACCACAAGGCATTTTTGCTATGCCAGAAACCTCAATGGTAATACATGATTGTGTGTGGAAATCTTTGTTAAAGGAGCCACTCATAGTGAGCCAGAAGATATAGCACATCTACTGGTGCACAAATACAGCTTTAACTTTACCCCTCGGCTCATTTAGCTTTCCCTCAAGAAATTACACCAAATATTAGCCCACCATCACTAAGGAACAGGTCCTGAATGCTATCCCTTAAGTCAAGAGCAGTGTATTGATGTGATCTGACAAAACCCCAGACTTCCTTCTTAATAACATGAAACATTACCTATCTAGCCCAATGAAATCACTATTTAATCATAGTCTCCAAACAGGCTTTTTGCATCATGAATGGAGAGCTGCAATCATCATCTCACTGCACAGAGATGGTCTAGCTACAGGTCCTGGAAACTAAAGACCCCTAAGTCTCAGTAATCTAATATGCAAATCCATGGAAAGAACAGGTGAAGCCTACTAAACCTGATGGACTTCTTTGAGAAGTAGGCAATGGAAAAGAGATAACAGTTCACACTACCTGCCTTGACCTGGCCAGGATAATTGACATAATACCCCATTCAGGCATTGGTGACTAACTCAAGAGGTTAGGTATAAACCCTTGTGTTACCCAGTAGATAGCCAGCTGACTCATAGACCAATCAATCCAGCTCTACAAAGAG
The DNA here is from genome assembly GCF_019279795.1 of Protopterus annectens. Lineage (NCBI taxonomy): Eukaryota > Metazoa > Chordata > Ceratodontiformes > Protopteridae > Protopterus > Protopterus annectens. The sequence goes on along the minus strand of NC_056730.1, from coordinate 252,085,408 downwards.
GTCAGTCTCCAGTGGAGTCCATCAGGGATTGACATCTACTTAGTCAAGGCCAATGTCAAGGGCCTCTGGATGACCAAATATGCAGATGACAGCAAATTAGATGCAGTCACACTATCTCCCTCTGACACTTATGTTCTTCAAGAAGGTCTGACACAGAACAAATAACTGGTATCAGAGCCATGGACTATAACTAAATTCCAAGGAATGCATAATAGTATCCTTCAGGAATTCAGCCACCCTTTTAACTACTATATTGATAGCACACCTCAAAGTTTGATCTAGTAATTAGGGACTTTGGGACTCATATAGACAGTAATTACTTTGCCATAACATGCTTATTGTAGCAAGGAAATTATTCCATGTTGTTTAATGAATGCCCAAATGTATGGCATCTAGGTCCAATGAGGTTATTGTTCCACTGTATTCAGCATTCATCAGACCTGTCACTGAGTAGAATGCCCCCTTTGGTATGTAACTATCCAGGAATATCCAACAACTGGGATGTTCACAGATGTTCCTCAATAAAAGAATACAGGGAATAAACACCATATCTTATGAAGACCACCTCAAAAAGCAATCACTGTAATCTGTATCCTACAGTCTGTTATGGGGAAATCTATGCCTGGCATACAAGGCACCATTGTACCCCACTCTGATGGACCTCTTTCATGTTCACAACACAAAGAGTGCCAGAATTACCCATTCTAAAGACTTAAACCTTACCTGTGATATAAATAGAACCTGCTAGAGAGAGAGGCATGTATCTGAGAGGCTACGTCTTTCATGGCTGGGTGTAAAATCCTATCTAATTAAAATTGGTTAGCGCTTTCACGATCCATCCACTTCTTCAGACCTTAAAACAACATAGAACTTTGATAAAAACAGTTAAATAATACAAAACAGGTTCCTCCCTAATCCAATTAAAGTGTAACATGGACAACTGAAAGAGGAACAGGACTTTCATCCCTGATTTGCCACCTATGTCTGCGATGGACGCAGTCAGCCTGTAATGAATCATATCTCAGGCCCCTGCTTGAAAAGGTTTCATCTCCCAAGCCCCTGCTTACACTTACCAAGGGTGCTAGAACTGGTCAGAGATTTATGTTGCATGTTTAGGCTTAAAAAAACCCAGTTGTCATTAACCTAGTACCCACCAATGAAACTATGAACTTATGAACAAAAGGAAAAAAGTCAGAGCTAAAGCTAGGAAATGCAACTCCATGAAAGATAATAACTCTCTAATCAAACTAAACAGCAACTCAGATGGTTTATTAAGATGAAGAAAGCCAATTTTGAGATCAAGATAGCCTTCTAGGCCAAAGAAAACCATAAGACCTTCTTCAGCTATGTCAGAAACCTCAAATACATCACACAACAGTTTGCCAAACTGGTGGTAAATGGTGCCACATTCACTGAGCTGGGTGATATAGTTAATATGCTGACTGAGAATTTCAACTCCAGCTTTCACCCCACCACTCACCCTCAGTCACCCCCCCCCCCCAGTAATTACATTCAAACATAACCTCATCAACTATAAATAGGTATTATTTCATGGCTATGCTCTCTAAGGCCAAGAACACCACCTCAATGGGTCCTGATAATATACCAAAATTCCTCTTGAATAGCTTAAAAAATGACCTATTTGAGCTAATGGAATTACTGTTTAACTATAGTCTCAAACAGACTTAATGCCATGGAAATGGAGGACTGCAATTGTCATCCGTCTACATAAAGGTGGGCCATCAACTTATCATAGGAGCTAAAGACCTATTAGTCTAACTAGTTTTGGATGAAAAACCATGGAATTATTTTTTTGGAAATGATCAACTAGGACATAGGAAACCTTTAGACACTGTACCCAGACCAGTTTAGTTTAATCAGTGGCAGGTTATGCCTACTGAACCTGGTGGGAATTCTTTGAAAAGACATCAAAGCAATGAATCAGGGTAAAATGGTGCGTACCATCTACCTTGACCTCAAAACTTCAAAAACACAAGATACAAGCTCGAAAATAAACGAAGAAGCCATGAAGTTTAGGAATCCACATACGTTTATTACAATCTTGGATTAAGCGGTTTCGCCCAATTAATGGTCTTTATCAGATTAACTTATCTCCAAGCTAAAATCTATTTATTCCTTCAGATAAAACCACATGACCAAGACAAATTAGTTAACTAATTAACTAAATCACATTTTAAAGAGATAAAATCTTATAATGCAAACAAAATTCCACATCAATTAGAAATGAGATACTTAATCATTCTTTAAAACAATACATGCTGAAAAAAAGAAGAAAATTAAAAAAAATGTGCAAAAACTGCCTTCAATTTAAGCACACTGCTGATAGAAATGGTTTTGTTTAAACTGGGAGAAGCTGAGACATTACAGTGCAATTGCCATAAAAGGTCTTTATACTGTAAGAAGTCATCCAGTGGCACTCCCATTGAACCTAAGTCTACATGTTTAACAGTGAAAAATTAAAAAAAAATGTGAGGGAAATGCTTTTAAATGCTTAAATAATGGATTTGCCTCATCATGTTTACAAATGTATATATGTTGATAAATTCTGGACCTCAATATCCTCTTCATTTCGCCAGTGTAGACACAATCACAAAATTGGCACCTAGTCATATAAATAAAAGCTTTGCTAACACAATAATAGCCGTGTTTAACTTTAATTTCCCCATAATGGTGTAATGAATATCTAGTCCCTTCCAGAATTAAACTACATTATGAGCAGTGTCCACATCTGCTCATGTCTAGCTTAGAGCTAGTCTACTCTAATAAATATTTAAAACAAACATCCTTTTTGTATACTATCTGTGGTCATTCACCCATAATCTTAATATGTTCCTGGTCCCTCCAAAAATACTCCAGTTCTTGTGTACGATTGAGTGAATATCATAAAAATGGATGTTAAAAGGTAAAGTTAATGCTCTCCAAAACTGAGTTTGTCTGTTACTAATATCCCTCAAAGTAAACACCTGCTTCTTGTTAGCAGTGCCTAGTAAAGGGATAAAGTGTCCCATTTGTCTTTTTGCTTTTACCTCATCAAAAATATTTCTTAAAAAAGTTTCAGGATACCCCCTATTTATCAACATTCTTTCCAATATGGCACATTCAGTCTGAAAGGTGACTTCATTAGATACCATGCAGCTAGCCTAACACATTGTACCTTAACTAGGGACTTTTTTGATGATTAAGTGCCAGCTATCAAAGTGTAAAAAGGGATTACACTAGGTGGGTTTTTGGTACAAGGTGGAATCATTTTTTTTTCAATTCTCTATTCTTAATAATGGAGACATCTAGATAATTCACTTTATCTACCTGAATGTCTATAGTAAACATAAGGAAGTGTGTTATAGAGTGTGAGTATTAAAATAATAGATCCAATCTGTTACTTGTGTCTGTCCAAAAGATGACGATGTCATCCAGAAAGTGGCCATATAAAAACCAGATACTTCAAAATTCAGATGTGCAAACATAATTGTTCTCCCAGTGTGCAAGCACAATATTTGCGAGGACAGGGGCACAGGCTGCCCCCTTGCTCCACCACTGGTCTGGCTGAAGACCTGGTTCTCAAAGGTAATAAAATTATTATTAGGACAGCTTCCATTAAAGTCCTAAGGGTGAGGATCTTAGTATGATCCAGTTCAGAATTAAGGCACACATATTCATAGAACCACTCCAGTCCTTCATAATGTGTAATGACAGAGAAGTCTGATCCTAAAACCCTTCACAGCTTTACTTTCACTGAAGAATATGCTCCTCTAAGGATTTCCAGGATCAACATTCAGCTTTGTTTTTCTTTGCTGGGCAGATAATTTCCCTTTGGGGGAAATAATTCCAGTTTCTTATTTTTTACTGAGGTTTTATTTACTTTCCTTTTCATTGTGTTTTAATGGATTGTCTTGAGACTTTAATGTACTTTTAAACGGAGCAGTTGTTGTTTCTGTCCATTTAAAAGTAATGTTATCTAACTGCTAAACTATTTTATTCAGAGAAAATGTATTTATTTTAAGGTTGTGGGGTGGTCAGAGTATTTGTAAGTGCTTTTTACTCAAAAAATTTAACTTTTGTGGACTGGTAGTTTTAATGGCCTCACTGCTTGTTTTCTTCAGGAAAGAGGCACCATTTATAGCTTTACCATGGAACAGATAGTCACTGCCATGGTCGGTCCTTCTTCCAGCCACAAAAAGAAAAAGTTAAGCAGACAGTCTTTACCACCACAACAGACTAGGAATTTTCCTTTGCCACAGTCGGGTGATTCTACTGTAGCCATTTGTTGTACTTCAGACCACTTAACTTTTACCTCTGGTGTAGCACCTACAGCCACTACAAACTGGGGGGCAGCTATGTCCTCTGCAGCTGTTGAAACCCCCTCAGTGGGCAATGGAGAAGCACTTTTGTCAGTCCTGGATGAAGGAACAGGGAAGGTTTCCCTGCTGTGTCAGAATGCTGTGCCCATCCCTGGGGAAGCAGCAGCTGCCTTTAGTAACACAGTTAGCCCCATTTTTCCTGTCAAAAAGAAATATAAATCCAATCATGTGTCTACTCCTCCTCATATTTCTTTGGATTGGAGTAGTTTACTGGGATTGGATCAGGGTTTGATTCAGGTTATTGACCTTTCTTGTAGAATAGTTTCTAGTAAAAAGATGCCTCCTTTCCTGAAAAGATTCAAGATTTTGAATCTGAACAGGAAAATGCAGGGACAGAGTCAGGCTTTTGTCCTCAGTTTTCTGATTCAAACTTAGAAGAGAGTTCTCTTTCTGATTCTCTCTGTGGGGTTTCCCTTTTGCTGAGACTATTGCAAGAATGTATCAGTGTTTTCAGTGGGAGAACACTGAGGTTTCTTAGTCCCTCAAAAAATACTATGAGTTGTTACAGAATAATTTTTCTGAACCTACACACTTTCCTCCTGTCCTGTCTCTCTAGAGGATGTGAGTCTTACTGCATGCAATTTTCCTGATATTCAGTCAGCTGCCCCTAAAAAAGATAGTATGTATAATGTTCCTCAGTCTTTTAAAATTGTATATATAAAGTTCCTCAGTCTTTTAAAATTGTATATACCATTCCCAAATCTGTCGCAGCAGCTATAGCCTTAGTTGATTCATCTGCTGCTAGGCTTTTAGTTAATTCCAATCCTACTCTTTATTTTATTTATTTTATTTTACATTTGTTTACCGGGCTAGTCCAACTGGATACATATCCATTTTCAGTGGAGGCCTGGGGAGAAAAGCTCCACTACATACTACTTAACAATATAAAGATATACATGAATATACAATAATAGGAAAAACATATGCTTTAAACCTACAACAGGTTGTATAGACATTTGAGTACAATATGAGGCTTAGCAGGGTAAAAAAAAAGTAAAAATGATGAACTTAGATACTCTGTTGCAGTTTGTAGTTAAGAAGAAAGAGAAAGGGAGTTAAGGAATCAGATAAAATAGAAAACAAATGGCTAACCAGGGTTATTGCATGAGCATAGCCAATGGTTGGTTAGGAAGAATTTTAGTTTAGTTTGAAATAGGGGGAGTGAAGTTAGGGTTGTGAGGCCTTGTGGTAGCTGGTTCCATATTTTGCCAACTGAGTTGGAAAATGTGGAGTCACCTGCTGAGTTTTTAGATAGGGAAGTTTGGATCAGTATTTTGTTAGTGGAGCATAGGTACTTCTGATTGTTATAGGGTGTTATGAGGGTGGAGAGTATTGGAGTGTTGTCGGGGTGATGAAGGGCATTATGGGCAGCAGTGAGTTGATAGTATTGTATAAGGTGGGGTAATTCCAGCCACCCTAGTTTTTTAAGATTTAAACAATGATGAGTTCTATATGGAGAGGCAGTAGCAAATCTGGCAATGTTGTTATATGATGTAGCTAGTTTGTTAAGATTATGCTTAGAAAGATTTGTGTATATGGAGGAAGCGTATAATAGGGTTGAGATTAAGTGGGTTCTAGCTATTGTAGTTCTGGCTTCAGAAGTAAGAAAAGATTTGATTCTGTAGAGAGAGCCTAGTTTTCTGTTGGTAGATTTTATTGTAAAGTTAATATGGTTGTCAAATCTTATTTGATTGTCAATATTAATACCCAAGAGTTTTGTTGTTTGGTCAGGAGAGATAATGGTCCCATTATTGGATGTAAGTGTAAAATGGATAGAGGAAGACAAGTGGGTGGGTGGAAAGAGCAAGAGTTTGGTTTTCTTGGGGTTGAGGAGAAGACAATGATTAGAGAACCATTGCTCTATAGTTGTGAAGGTTTTTTGTGTGAGAGAGTGAAGTTCTGTCTGCGTTGACGCTGAGCAAATGATAGTAGTGTCATCTGCATATTGAATGCAAGTTGTTAATGGAGTAGCTAGATGAAGTTCATTTATAAAAATGGAGAACAGTAGAGGACCTAAGATAGAGCCCTGAGGGACCCCTATAGAGGTGGGGAGGAGATCAGAGAGTTGGTTGTCCCACAGAACTGCCTGTTTTCGGTTGTCTAGATAGGATGTGAACCAGCTTAAGGCAGGATTATCTAGAGAGAGGGACTTTAAACGATGGAGGAGAAGTTTGTGATTGACCATGTCAAAGGCTTTGGACAGGTCTACGAAGAATGCCGAAGAAGGAGTATTATTGTTGCGGTTTTTGTTAATTGAGTCGATGAAGGATAGTAAGGCTGTGCTTGTACTATTGTATGGTCGAAACCCATGTTGGCAATTAGCTAGGAGATTGTAGTTTAGTAGGTGATTTAGTAACTGTTTGTGGATGCATTTCTCCATTATTTTTGCAAGAGGAGATAGTAACGCTATGGGGCGGAAGTTAGAATACTCAGTAGAGTCACCTCCTTTGAAAAGAGGGATAATGTAAGAGATTTTCCAGACTGATGGAATTGTACTTTCTTCTATGGTCCTGTTGATCAGTATAGAGATGGGGTATGCTAAGGCTTTTGCACCTAGTTGGAGGTATTCTGCTGGTAATCTGTCGGCAGAGGGGGTCGTAGGTTTTAGTTTATGAAGTAAGGACAGTATATGAGAAGTAGGTATGGGTTTAAGGTGAAATGGGGGGGGATAGAGCTAGGGGTAAATAGTTTGGAGGTATCTGGGCTTTGTTGATTAGCTAGCTTTAGTATGGCTGAAATGAAGAAAGTGTTAAAGGCATTAGCTGTTTGTAAGGGGCAGTCGGGGTTAGAGCCAGACGGGTTTGGTGTGGCAACTTTACCAGGGGATAACAGTTTATTGATAGAGGTCCAAAATTTATGTGGATGGTGAAGGGAAGATTGCTGAAGCTGAGTATAGAAGTTCTTTTTATCTTGTATGATGGCTTTTTTTGTCATATTTCTCTGTTGTCTAAAAGTGACATTATCAGTTAAGCTTTTTGTGGTTCGCCATTTAGCCCAGGCTTTATTCCTACTTAGGATTAGTTTCTTAGTGTTGTTTGAGAGCCATTGGGCTGTTTTAGATTTGACACGTATAGAACACATTGGGGCATGATGTTCAAGGATATTGAGAAAAGCATTATTAAAGTAACTAACAGCTTCATCTATTGGGAGAGATTTAAGAGGTGACCAGTTGACTAGCATGAGTTCATTTTGAAACAGACTGAGGTCAAAAGATTTTTTACTACGGAATGATCTGACTTGGATGGGGACAGTAGTACTAGTTTTATGCCTAATAATGTAAGTTAGGGAGTGGTCACTGAGGTCATCTGGGAGAGTTCCTGTTGTATATTTTTGCTGAGGACTATTTGTTAATATCCAGTCAAGTATACTTTCTTTATTATTAAGTTTGTTTATTCTTGTTGGGGAGTTTATTATTTGAGAGAAGCCATGCAGGTTAATAAGGGTGGATGGATTAGTATGTTTACATACGTTCCAGTCAATATTAAAATCCCCTAAGAGTATTGTTTCTTGAGGGTGATTTAGTGAGAGCCAGTTTAATAGGTCTTCTAATATGGTAGGATTTTTACCTGGGGGAAGATAGGTACAGATAATATTTAGTGTTTTGTGTGGGTTGAGTTGCAGTTTTGTAATAATTATTTCCATATTAGTGTCAGATGGAAGGTTATGATTTGTTTTACTTATTTGCAGTCCAGTTTTATGGAGTATAGCAACCCCACCACCTTTTTTGTTTAAGCGGTCTTGTCTTAAGATATTGTAGCCTGGGGGAATAATCTCATTGTCTTTTATTGTAGGTTTGAGCCATGTTTCAGTTAGACAGAGAATATCGAACTGTTGGACATCTAGAAGAGCATGAATTTGTGGTATTTTATTACAAATGCTTTGTATATTTAGTTGGGCAATTGATAGTGATTTGGGGGGTTTAGTAGATAGTGTTGGGTTTCTTTTGAATGGGTGACAGTTAGAGGGTATTGGGGATGGGTTCGGACCAGGGTTGGGGTGGATATCTCCATCTATTAATGAGCAGAATAATATAGGGTTGAAAAGTTGAGGGGGTTTGCAGTAGTAGTTAATAAGGTTTTTAAGGCTGTAGATATGGTATTTAATGTGAGAAAGGCGGTGATATTTAGGTTGAAGGTAGGAGGTTTTGTGGATGGTATTGAGATAGCTTATAGATAAGGCTAGGGGAGATGTTTGGGTATGTCTGCTTGGGATTATAAGATTAAAGGGTAGGGGTTGTTCATAGGAGGTTAAGAGATAGGTAGAGGTAAGAGTAGTTAGGAGAGTTAGTAATAGCAAAGGTTGAATTTGATTAGACATGTTAAGAGGGCCTGTGCAGGGATGTAAAGGAGTGTATTAAGGGAAGGTTGGTCAGGGAGTAGATAGGTGTGGGAGGGGGGAGACTATATAGAAGGGGGTGGGGATGAGTATAGGATATGATTGGTTGTGAAGAGAGAGGGGTGTGTCTATGAGGGAAATAAATGTGGAGGTAGTCCACATTTGTAATCTATTTCTTTCTAATAAGGATGGGAAAATTATTGATAGGTATGAAAAAAAAAGTATAATCTTCTACAACTTTGAATTTCAGAATGTTAAATTGTCAGGCTCATATTTAAAACATATTCTGACATATTGAGAAAGAGTTCATATTACCTGATTGGATGTTTAGGTTAGTGAATACCTAAATGTCGATCTGGTAATATTGAAAACAAAGAAAGCGAACAGCCGATTTAACGCAGGGAAAGAATTCCCTTGGCAGTTATGTGGATTTTTGCCACTTTCTCCACTGTAGAACGATCTCAGAGTTGGTATATTTAGTTAGGGTGGGCATTTTGCGGCCAAGGGAATTCATTCTCTATGTTAAATCGTCCATTCGCTGTTTTAATTTTTAGATATTACCAGGTCGATGTTTAGGTATTTGCTAACCTAAATGTTTGATCAGGTAATATAGATGCTTGAGAAAGTATGAAAAAAAGTTTTATCTATAGTTTCTTCTTGTGAAGAAAAATCTCTGCTTTAAATAACTTGGTTTCTTTTCTTGCACAAGTCACTATTAACTGCTTAAAGTGTGTGTATGGCTGTGCTTGATACTTGTTCCAGGTCTATGGTCACTGGTATGATTTTAAAAGGTTTGCTTTTCTGCATTCTCTAGACCTTCCAGATTATGTTAAAAATGAGATTTTAAATTTTCACTTGTATGGAGATTTAGTGTTTGGCCCCTGTGCTGCAGAGGTAGTCAAGATGTGTGATGAAAGGGGCAAGCTGATCCAGGGAATATCTAAAACAGAATAAACAGTTTTCAATAGAATTCAAGTAAACAGGTGTTTAAGAAGAAATGAGAAGGAGGTTCCAAAAAGAAGTCTCAGACCTCCCAAAACCAAAGACACTCCAACAAGTGTCAATGAATATTCAAGAGACTTTCTGATGCCTTTCTATCCTGGCCCTCTTTCTCTTTCAGAAAGTCTGAATCTCCATGTTTCTCTTTGGCAACAGATTGTTTCTGACAAAGTTTTTCTGAAAATCATTCATCAGGGATCCAGATGGCAGTGCAAGGAAATTCCTCTTTTCCGTTGAGTCATTCCTTATCCAGCAGATTAAACTGTTTTGTGTCCTCCTTTACTTCATCACATGCTGACCCAAAGAGGACAGAACCAGTTCCTCCTTCTCAAGTAGAGAAGGGGTTTTATTCAAGGAAGTTCCTAATCCCAAAGAAAGAAAACACTTAAAGACCAGTCTTCCCTAAACCTGCTTGTGATAGTTCCCAAATTCAAAATGATGTAATTTCACAACATGTTGCCTCTTCCTCATCTTTCATGTTTATTGGTAACACTAGACTTAAAAGACACATAATCACATTCCTATTCATCCAGACTTTGTACTTTCTTAAGGTTTTGTGTGTCTGGATCAGATTATCAGTTCTTTGCCTTACCCTTTGGACTATCCACTGCAGCAACAGTGTTCTCTGAGGGCTTAGCTCCAGTTATAGTTCATTACAGGCTAAAGGCTATCCATGCTTTTCCTGATATTTAGATGACTTGCTTATCTTTGAAGAGACTTTTTCAAAATGTCAGGAATCTCTCTCTTGGGTGAGAGATTTCTTGTACAAGCTGGAATTCCTAGAGAACATTCAAACATCTTTCTTGACTCCCACACACAGGATTATTTTCCTGGGATGTCAACTACACACCTCAGTTCAAAGAGTGTTTCTTCCACAGGAAAACATATATCTTTATTTAGATCTGTTTCTACATTTTTCCACTCAGACTTCAGCTACTGTGAGGGAATACCTTAGGATTTTGGATCTTATGTCATATCTTCTCATGATACTCCTGGCAAGACTCCACATGAGAAAGATACAGTGGCATCTGAATTCTCTTTGTTCTCAACATCAGTGCACTTTATCTTTTCCGATCCAAGTACTGGGGCTTGTCAGAAGTGAAATCAATTGGTGGCTACAACAGATATCCTTAAAATAAGGTATTCCCTTCCCCCTCCTTTCTCCAAAGCAGTCAGTCATTAGAGATGCTTCAGACTTTGTTGGGGAGCAGTCGCAGGAGAGAAAAAAATGCAAGGGGTGTGGGACACCAAGGACAAGCACATATAAATGATATGCTTGCCCTGATCAAGACATTCAGTTATCTCAACCATCTTTGGTCTCTGTGACCTCTTGAAGTGGCTACAGACAATGCCACAGTGATGTGGTACATCAACAAGCAAGGGGAACCAGACTGTACCCCCTTTGCAGACTTGTTTGTTTTGGATATAGCTTCCCAACATGATCTTACTCTACAGGTATCTTACTTTCTGTCAGAGCAAAATTTTGTGGCAGACTAAATGAACATGACCAAGGCAGATCCCCCCCCCCACAAATGGAAACTAGATCCAGGGGTATTCCAGGATTTCATCCATCTGTGGTGAGTTCCCCAAGTAGACCTTTTTGCCTCCTCTCTGATCAACTGGAAAAATACTGTTTCAGGAGTTCATGTAATAAAGCCTGGAAGACAGATGTCTTTTCTTTTCTTAGGACAGCACTGCTTCTGTATGCTTTTCTACCCTTTCCACTATTATTCAGGTTACCTTTGAAGATTCTGAAGGAATCCCCTATAATCATTGTGGTGACTCCTTTCTGGCTCAGGCAACCATGAATCTCCCATCTTTTGGAAATGGCCAGGAGCAATTGCCACAAGCATCATCACAGAATGATCTACTTACAGAAGGACAGGGGTGTCTGATATATCCCGACATCAATCATCTTCACCACTGCCTGTACGATAGGGTCTTAACTCCTTTTAGGCACCTGTTTTCTGTGAATGTGCAGCAGGTGGTAATGGAGGCAAAACAGCCTGCTACTAGAAAATCATATATTAGATAATGGAAGAGGTTTTCTAGTTGGTGACAGCAGCACAAGCTGGACCCATTCAGGACTATTTGCTCTTTGATTTTATAATACTTGTGTGAGTTACTATCTTATGGCCTTTCTCATTCCTTTATCAAGGTTAATTTATCAACCATTTCAGTATATTCGCCCATGTATCCTCCTCTTTCAAGGCAGTTGCTTGTCAAAATGTTCCTGAAATGGGTTTTGCAAATGAGGCTTCAAACTAAACAGGTGTTCCCTCATTGGCATCTTATTTTTGTGTTAGAGAAACTAACACTTGCTGCATTTGAATCAGCTAATCTAGCTGACTTGAGGTTCTTGACATAGAAACAGTTTTACGAATTGCTCTGACTTCTCAAGAAGAGTATCCAAGTTGCAAGCTCTTATGGTGAGTCAGTTGGACCTCATTTTCCACATGGACAGGGTTTTTTTGAGAAATAAACTTTTTCTGCATAAAGAGTTATCTGAGTTTACTTTAAGTTAAACTATCTATCTCCCTGTTTTCTTTCTTGAACCTAAAAATGAGGGAAAAAAGATGCCCCATACCTTGGATGTCCACTGACAACTGAGGTACTATCTTGACAGAGCTAAAAATTTCAGATCAATGGATCAATTAAGGAACACATGGTGTCAAAAAGGACTACTAAATGGCTATCTAAGACTATTACCTTTTGTTATGCACAACATGAAAAATGTATTCCAGGTAGGGTAAAGGCCCACTCAACAAGGACCTTGGCTTCTTTAATGGCTTTTTGAAAAGGGTTGGATTCAAGAAGCATTCTAGAAGCTGCTACTTGGTCCTCTGCACAGTTTTACAAAGCATTATAAGCTGTATTCCTTCAGTAAGTCTAGATCATGCTTTGCTAGGACCCTTCTCCAGGGGCTCCTGGATCATTTTCCATCCACCTTTCAAATATATTTAACTATGGTAATCTACTCTGATATCAAAGACTACTGCAACAGTGATTGATATGAAGAACATAGTGCAATTGTGTATTCTAAACTTAGCATAACAGTAGATGTTTGAATGATCACTGCTGCGGTAGCCATTTCTTCCCTCTAATCTTCTTGTTTTTTTGGTGTTTCTTTTGACACAGTGTGGATGTTTACTTTTTGTTACTCTTATCCTGGTCCTCTAAAGGTTCAGCCTCCCTCTCTCTGCTGGCAGGAAAGCTCTGAATGGGTTCACACCCAAACTTGTCTATTAGTCAGCTCAGCTAGAGCCTCTTGACAGTTTGGGCATGTGGAAGGTACCCTGAAGCTTTGGAAGCTGGCCATCTGTTATATACTTGGCAGGAAATAACCCTTATTTCTAAGGCTGCTGTAGCAGTAATCATTCAAACATCTACTTTTATAGCAAGCTCAGCTTACACAACTGTACTTTCTTATGCAATTCAAAGATGTTTTTCATTTCTTTGCCACCATAGTGTACACCAAGAATGGACAGAATATCAGCTTTTTTAAAAACATCTTAATTAAATTATCACTTAAAACAATGGAAAACATACATTAACAGAAAAGAAAACAAACCATATTATCATTTTCCATTTGTATACATTATGCATCACGTTTTTTTTTTCTTTTTGCAATTATCATCAGTCCAACATTACATAAATTATAAAATTCTTGTATTCCCTTAAACTTCAGTCCTCCTTCTCCTGAGCATTATTCTGACTGCATTGTTCCTTCAATTTCCATTTCCTTCTATGTAATTTACTCATTTCCTTTTATAAAGATCCCTACTCCAGTTCTTTTATCTCTTTACCTCAGAGTTAGCAAGTTTTTTGAGAAATTATATTCCAGAACAGACTGTTATGGCTGACACCTAACCTTTCTTATCAGCTTTGGCCGAGAACGCAAGCTGGTCCACTCCCTGAGATCTCCATTAACAACTCCAGACCAAATGACAGTTAACACAATGAAACAGCAAGTCCCAAAAGACAGACTTGCTTTACTGTGGAAGACAGATGCTCACCTACAATATGGGTTTGAGTAATTCCTTTTCACTACTGCTTAACCTAGCTGAAGAAGCCATTTCTGAAGAAGATTTGGACTTTCATACCCAAGATCCTTCAACAAAGGAACCTGTGCAGCTTTATGAAGCTCAGGATGAACCTATTCTCATTTGTCCTGTGGCAGCTGGCTGGACAGGATCTGATCCCCATATAGCTGTTTCTCATCTACTCACTTGGTTTAAGTATTTTTACCTTGTATGGGTGTATCCACAGTCATCATAGTAGCATTATATTAATATTTCTTACATTTGACATTACAGATGCTAGATTGTTAAACAGCAGACATTAATGGTAACATACTGAAATGTTTTGATATTGTGATGGGAGGAGACTTTAGCAGTTTAAAATAAGTTTTCATGCACTGTGCTTTTATGTTTAATATTTAGGTCAAATCTTAAAATTAATAATTTCTAATTGTAATGTCATAGATTGAGCCAGGTTCATTAATGCCTACACTAAATGCACACTAAATGTGCATGATCCATATTCAAAAATATCCCTACCACATTTTCCGTGCTTTCCAGTGACTTATAAATATTAATATAAATAGGTGTATCTACGCTTTTTGGTAACCTTTATGAATCCCACCTGATATTTAAGGCTGAAAGAAAATCAAAATAACAAACTAAAATTAGGATTAAGAAGGTGAAAGTTATGCTGTACACTTAGTATAAGTGAATCCCAGTGGTTATATACACTTCCTTGCTTCATACATGCATATATAATAAAACTTAAAAATTAAGCAAATGATAAGGAAGCATGGCATCACCAACCATTTGTTATCATATTCGTTGTTATTGCTAGAATACTCTATAACAGACTTAAGAAATAGAATGATAAATAATATCAAATACACGGCTTACTAGCAAACTCTCATAAATGTCAGTTAACACAAATGATTATGGTTTTAAGTTGTTAAAGAGCTACTTCCTGCACCCAATATACAGAGTTTGAGGCCTTTCTTCACTTTTGCCTACTGTGTGACTGTGACAAGCCACTTAACCAGGCAATGCCCCTAATTCATCCTGCTAGTGAATTTACTCAGTTAAATGTACAAAATTAAAACTGAGTGCAAACTCATTGATCGCATCATTTATTCAAACAATCTTTTTTCCACCAAAATAAGATAGCTGACCTTGACTGCAGTGAGGCACTAATCCCCTTTATTTATATAGAGCCATACTACAGGCTGAACAGCCTTAAGTAGTAGAACAAAGTACTACTGAGTGTGAAGGATCAGCTTCATAACTATTAGCTGCAATGACTTTGCACTGGAGAATGAACTGGGTTTACTGTAGACTTTATTATTACAGAAGTATTGCCCAAAATAAACTAAGCAGATTTTTGCAAATATTTCCAAAATGGGTTTAGAAACCAAAATGTACTGAACATATATGGATAGATATAGACATACATACATATAAAAACATGATTTATGAATGCACTAGTATATGTCCCACTGTCTCAATCACCTTGATGGAAGAAGTATTAAAATCAATAAACCTTCTATCAGCTCCTGGGCCAGATAATTTAAATGCTTCATTCCTTTTAAACATTTACAAGTCTGTGGTTCCCAGTAGTCACTGCCTTTTCCAAATGACCTTGGAAAAAGGTTATGTCCCTCATAAGTGGAATATTGCTATTGTTATTCTCATATGTAAAGAAGATACCAACAACTCTTTTGATAACTACAGACCTGTCAGCTTCACTAGTAGTGGTATTGGAAAATGAATTGAATGAGTACTATGTTAGTTAATAAAATAAGAAATATATTTAGATCTGGATATCTATCAGTGTGGATTTATGCAAGATAAATCCTATATGATTAACTCAATCAACTTTTACTAAAACCTTTTCAAAGTAATTGACCTGGGAATCCCCGTTGATGTAGTGCATTTGGATTTATCAAGTCCTTTGACTCTATTCCCTATTATGTGATAATTAATAAATTATGCAACATAAGTGTTAACTAGGATTTAACAAAGTGGATAGGCAATTGGCTGATATCTACATCTCTCAGGGTTAGAGATGGATTAGAGATGGTAATGACATTTCTAAGGATAAGCCCTTGACTCTGGGAGACCCACAAAGGTAATTCTTTGGGCCAGTTCTGTTCAAATTATGAATCTTCAACTAACCTGTAGAATAGGTGGTGTGGGTCAACACGTTTGCTGATGATTAAGAAATCAAGCCAGTTGAAAATTCAGTTAAAGATCATACAAGCATTCAAACATCCATGGACAATTTATAATTGTTACCCAGGATTCCTTTTTTTTTTTTTTTTTTTTGGATTTCATAAAAGATAAACAAAGATTTTTCAGTTTGGAGATTACTTACATTATCAGTATGCTCTAAACAATACAGTTCTTAGTGAAGATTGTAAGATAAGAGACCTCAGAGTTATTGTAGACAAGAGGTTAATTTATGGTGGCAATTAACATACAGTTATAACAAAATGTTGCTCTGGTTTAAAGGGCATTTTCCACAGTATATTGATCAGTGTGCCACAGTGGTACAGCGGAAGCATTGTTGCCTCACAGCAAGAGGTCCTCTTGTTCGATTCTCGACTGGAGTGCCTTCTGTGTGGAGTATGCATGTCCTGCAGAGTCACCTCCGAAAGACATGCGTGAATGGGCGTGCCTTCGCTGAAGGTTGGGCGTTAGGCTGGCAACTCGGCACCATAAAATTTTACTGCCAATCATTAGCGGACCAGAGTTCCGCTGTGGTGACCCCTAACCAGGAAAAGCTGAAAAGACAAATGTTGATCAGGGACAAATGAGGCTTTCTCCCACTCTACAAGGGGATAATCAGACTCTGTGATGAATACTGTGCCACAGTCTGTATGTATACTAGAAACCAGTTGGTGAGATTAGAAAAAAAAAAATCTGAAATATTTAACAAGGCAGATCAGTGGGTTATACTCCTGAGATATCAAACTAAATTAAGCTATGTGCCTCTATACTCCATTCCTTATAAGCTAAAAATAAATATTTCACTGGTAGCTAGACTGGGGACTGTGTTTGTATTAAATCATGTCAGAACAAGGAATTCTGGTCTTTAAGTCAATTTTCTTAGGAGTGCTCAGGGCATTACCTCTTTTCATGGCTGATTATGTTCTCTGTAGAATGGCCTACCATTACAAATAAGAGCAGTTAAAAGTTTGGAGTCATTTAAAAGAACATTAGGTATTTATTGTGGAAGTAATTTTTTTTGCATTCCACTAACAGAGGCACACATTAATTGTTTCTATTGATGATTTGAGTTGGATTATTAACACTGAAGACTGAACACTGAATATAGGATTTGTTACTGACTAGTTCTGACATAAAATATGGAATATACAGCCTGATTTTAAAATATATTCCTGAGCTTTACCATTTGTTGCTATTATTTATAAATGTTGTAATTATATCAAAAGGTGCTTCAATAAAGTATTAGTTTAAGGGTGTGCACACTTATGCAACCAGCTTATTGTACGTTTATTTTTTCTATTTTTTCCGTAACAGATTTATTTGTTTTTCAATTGAATTGTACAGGTTATGGGTCACATTAAAGGTGGGTAAAGTTTTGAAATGATTTATTGTGGTCTCATTTTTTTATATCACAGAAAGTGTGTGTCTGTATATTATATATGCATGTGTGTGTGCGTGTGTGTGTGTGTGTATATATATATATATATATATATATATATATATATATATATATATATATATATATATATATATATATACACATATTAATTATATGTCCTGCGCTCAAAAAATGTGCATGCTTTGCATCAGTACTATAATATGTGAACTGTTAGTAAAGACAAGAAGCAGGGTAAATATGTACTTCCTTTCCACTTTCATTTCTATCTGTTCTGATGCAGAGCTCTTGTAATGTTCAGTGCGTTATGCCCATGTCCTCCTCTTTCAAGGCAGTTGCTTGTCAAAATGTTCCTGAAATGGGTTTTGCAAATGAGGCTTCACAGTAAACCTGTGTCCCCTCATTGGCATCTTATTTTTGTGTTAGAGAAACTAACACTTGCTCCATTTGAATCAGCTAATCTAGCTGACTTGAGGTTCTTGACATAGAAACAGTTTTACAAATTGCTCTGACTTCTCAAGAAGAGTATCCAAGTTGCAAGCTCTTATGGTGAGTCAGCTGGACCTCATTTTCCACATGGACAGGGTTTTTTTGAGAACTAAACTTTTTCTGCATAAAGAGTTATCTGAGTTTACTTTAAGTTAAACTATCTATCTCCCTGTTTTCTTTCTTGAACCTAAAAATGAGGGAAAAAAGATGCTCCATACCTTGGATGTCCACTGACAACTGAGGTACTATCTTGACAGAGCTAAAAATTTCAGATCAATGGATCAATTAAGGAACACATGGTGCCAAAAAGGACTACTAAATGGCTATCTAAGACTATTACCTTTTGCTATGCACAACATGAAAAATGTATTCCAGGTAGGGTAAAGGCCCACTCAACAAGGACCTTGGCTTCTTTAATGGCTTTTTGAAAAGGGTTGGATTCTAGAAGCATTCTAGAAGCTGCTACTTGGTCCTCTGCACATAGTTTTACAAAGCATTATAAGCTGTATTCCTTCAGTAAGTCTAGATCATGCTTTGCTAGGACCCTTCTCCAGGGGCTCCTGGATCATTTTCCATCCACCTTTCAAATATATTTAACTATGGTAATCTACTCTGATATCAAAGACTACTGCAGCAGTGATTGATATGAAGAACATAGTGCAATTGTGTATTCTAAACTTAGCATAACAGTAGATGTTTGAATGATCACTGCTGCGGTAGCCACTTCTTCCCTCTAATCTTCTTGTTTTTTTGGTGTTTCTTTTGACACAGTGTGGATGTTTACTTTTTGTTACTCTTATCCTGGTCCTCTAAGGGTTCAGCCTCCCTCTCTCTGCTGGCAGGAAAGCTCTGAATGGGTTCACACCCAAACTTGTCTATTAGTCAGCTCAGCTAGAGCCTCTTGACAGTTTGGGCATGTGGAAGGTACCCTGAAGCTTTGGAAGCTGGCCATCTGTTATATCCTTGGCAGGAAATAACCCTTATTTCTAAGGCTGCTGTAGCAGTAATCATTCAAACATCTACTTTTATAGCAAGCTCAGCTTACACAACTGTACTTTCTTATGCAATTCAAAGATGTTTTTCATTTCTTTGCCACCATAGTGTACACCAAGAATGGACAGAATATCAGCTTTTTTAAAAATATCTTAATTAAATTATCACTTAAAACAATGGAAAACATACATTAACAGAAAAGAAAACAAACCATATTATCATTTTCCATTTGTATACATTATGCATCACGTTTTTTTTCTTTTTGCAATTATCATCAGTCCAACATTACATAAATTATAAAATTCTTGTATTCCCTTAAACTTCAGTCCTCCTTCTCCTGAGCATTATTCTGACTGCATTGTTCCTTCAATCTCCATTTCCTTCTATGTAATTTACTCATTTCCTTTTATAAAGATCCCTACTCCAGTTCTTTTATCTCTTTACCTCAGAGTTAGCAAGTTTCTTGAGAAATTATATTCCAGAACAGACTGTTATGGCTGACTCCTAACCTTTCTTATCAGCTTTGCCCCAGAACGCAAGCTGGTCCACTCCCTGAGATCTCCATTAACAACTCCAGACCAAATGACAGTTAACACAATGAAACAGCAAGTCCCAAAAGACAGACTTGCTTTACTGTGGAAGACAGATGCTCACCTACAATATGGGTTTGAATAATTCCTTTTCACTACTGCTTAACCTAGCTGAAGAAGCTATTTCAGAAGAAGATTTGGACTTTTATACCCAAGATCCTTCAACAAAGGAACCTGTGCAGCTTTATGAAGCTCAGGATGAACCTATTCTCATTTGTCCTGTGGCAGCTGGCTGGACAGGATCTGATCCCCATATAGCTGTTTCTCATCTACTCACTTGGTTTAAGTATTTTTACCTTGTATGGGTGTATCCACAGTCATCATAGTAGCATTATTTTAATATTTCTTACATTTGACATTACAGATGCTAGATTGTTAAACAGCAGACATTAATGGTAACATACTGAAATGTTTTGATATTGTGATGGGAGGAGACTTTAGCAGTTTAAAATAAGTTTTCATGCACTGTGCTTTTATGTTTAATATTTAGGTCAAATCTTAAAATTAATAATTTCTAATTGTAATGTCATAGATTGAGCCAGGTTCATTAATGCCTACACTAAATGCACACTAAATGTGCATGATCCATATTCAAAAATATCCCTACCACATTTTCCGTGCTTTCCAGTGACTTATAAATATTAATATAAATAGGTGTATCTATGCTTTTTGGTAACCTTTATGAATCCCACCTGATATTTAAGGCTGAAGGAAAATCAAAATAGAAAACTAAAATTAGGATTAAGAAGGTGAGAGTTATGCTGTACACTTAGTATAAGTGAATCCCAGTGGTTATATACACTTCCTTGCTTCATACATGCATATATAATAAAACTTAAAAATTAAGCAAATGATAAGGAAGCATGGCATCACCAACCATTTGTTATCATATTCGTTGCTATTGCTAGAATACTCTATAACAGACTTAAGAAATAGAATGATAAATAATATCAAATACACGGCTTACTAGCAAACTCTCATAAATATCAGTTAACACAAATGATTATGGTTTTAAGTTGTTAAAGAGCTACTTCCTGCACCCAATATACAGAGTTTGAGGCCTTTCTTCACTTTTGCCTACTGTGTGACTGTGACAAGCCACTTAACCAGGCAATGCCCCTAATTCATCCTGCTAGTGAATTTACTCAGTTAAATGTACAAAATTAAAACTGAGTGCAAACTCATTGATCGCATCATTTATTCAAACAATCTTTTTTCCACCAAAATAAGATAGCTGACCTTGACTGCAGTGAGGCACTAATCCCCTTAATTTATATAGAGCCATACTACAGGCTGAACAGCCTTAAGTAGTAGAACAAAGTACTACTGAGTGTGAAGGATCAGCTTCATAACTATTAGCTGCAATGACTTTGCACTGGAGAATGAACTGGGTTTACTGTAGACTTTATTATTGCAGAAGTATTGCCCAAAATAAACTAAGCAGATTTTTGCAAATATTTCCAAAATGGGTTTAGAAACCAAAATGTACTGAACATATATGGATAGATATATACATACATACATATAGAAACATGATTTATGAATGCACTAGTATATGTCCCACTGTCTCAATCACCTTGATGGAAGAAGTATTAAAATCAATAAACCTTCTATCAGCTCCTGTGCCAGATAATTTAAATGCTTCATTCCTTTTAAACATTTACAAGTCTGTGGTTCCCAGTAGTCACTGCCTTTTCCAAATGACCTTGGAAAAAGGTTATGTCCCTCATAAGTGGAATATTGCTATTGTTATTCTCATATGTAAAGAAGATACCAACAACTCTTTTGATAACTACAGACCTGTCAGCTTCACTAGTAGTGGTATTGGAAAATGAATTGAATGAGTACTATGTTAGTTAATAAAATAAGAAATATATTTAGATCTGGATATCTATCAGTGTGGATTTATGCAAGATAAATCCTATATGATTAACTCAATCAACTTTTACTAAAACATTTTCAAAGTAATTGACCTGGGAATCCCCATTGATGTAGTGCATTTGGATTTATCAAGTCCTTTGACTCTATTCCCTATTATGTGATAATTAATAAATTATGCAACATAAGTGTTAACTAGGATTTAACAAAGTGGCTAGGCAATTGGCTGATATCTACATCTCTCAGGGTTAGAGATGGATTAGAGATGGTAATGACATTTCTAAGGATAAGCCCTTGACTCTGGGAGACCCACAAAGGTAATTCTTTGGGCCAGTTCTGTTCAAATTATGAATCTTCAACTAACCTGTAGAATAGGTGGTGTGGGTCAACACGTTTGCTGATGATTAAGAAATCAAGCCAGTTGAGAATTCAGTTAAAGATCATACAAGCATTCAAACATCCATGGACAATTTATAACTGTTACCCAGGATTCCTTTTTTTTTTTTTTGGATTTCATAAAAGATAAACAAAGATTTTTCAATTTGGAGATAACTTACATTATCAGTATGCTCTAAACAATACAGTTCTTAGTGAAGATTGTAAGATAAGAGACCTCAGAGTTATTGTAGACAAGAGGTTAATTTATGGTGGCAATTAACATACAGTTATAACAAAATGTTGCTCTGGTTTAAAGGGCATTTTCCACAGTATATTGATCAGTGTGCCACAGTGGTACAGCGGAAGCATTGTTGCCTCACAGCAAGAGGTCCTCTTGTTTGATTCTCGACTGGAGTGCCTTCTGTGTGGAGTATGCATGTCCTGCAGAGTCACCTCCGAAAGACATGCGTGAATGGGCGTGCCTTCGCTGAAGGTTGGGCGTTAGGCTGGCAACTCGGCACCATAAAATTTTACTGCCAATCATTAGCGGACCAGAGTTCCGCTGTGGCGACCCCTAACCAGGAAAAGCTGGAAAGACAAATGTTGATCAGGGACAAATGAGGCTTTCTCCCACTCTACAAGGGGATAATCAGACTCTGTGATGAATACTGTGCCACAGTCTGTATGTATACTAGAAACCAGTTGGTGAGATTAGAAAAAAAAAAATCTGAAATATTTAACAAGGCAGATCAGTGGGTTATACTCCTGAGATATCAAACTAAATTAAGCTATGTGCCTCTATACTCCATTCCTTATAAGCTAAAAATAAATATTTCACTGATAGCTAGACTGGGGACTGAGTTTGTATTAAATCATATCAGAACAAGGAATTCTGGTCTTTATGTCAATTTTCTTAGGAGTGCTCAGGGCATTACCTCTTTTCATGGCTGATTATGTTCTCTGTAGAATGGCCTACCATTACAAATAAGAGCAGTTGAAAGTTTGGAGACATTTAAAAGAACATTAGGTATTTATTTTGGAAGTAAATTTTTTTGCATTCCACTAACAGTAGGCACACATTAATTGTTTCTATTGATGATTTGAGTTGGATTATTAACACTGAAGACTGAACACAGGATTTGTTACTGACTAGTTCTGACATAAAATATGGAATATACAGCCTGATTTTAAAATATATTCCTGAGCTTTACCATTTGTTGCTATTATTTATAAATGCTGTAATTATATCAAAAGGTGCTTCAATAAAGTATTAGTTTAAGGGTGTGCACACTTATGCAACCAGCTTATTGTACGTTTATTTTATTTTTTCTATTTTTTTCGTAACAGATTTATTTGTTTTTCAATTGAATTGTACAGGTTATGGGTCACATTAAAGGTGGGTAAAGTTTTGAAATGATTTATTGTGGTCTCATTTTTTTATATCACAGAAAGTGTGTGTCTGTATATTATATATGCATGTGTGTGTGCGTGTGTGTGTGTGTGTGTGTGTGTATATATATATATATATATATATATATATATATATATATATATATATATATATATATATATATACACATAT
Source organism: Protopterus annectens (assembly GCF_019279795.1). NCBI lineage: Eukaryota > Metazoa > Chordata > Ceratodontiformes > Protopteridae > Protopterus > Protopterus annectens. The sequence continues at coordinate 252,062,141 of NC_056730.1, read as the reverse complement.
TAATTATATGTCCTGTGCTCAAAAATTGTGCATGCTTTGCATCAGTACTATAATATGTGAACTGTTAGTAAAGACAAGAAGCAGGGTAAATATGTGCTTCCTTTCCACTTTCATTTCTATCTGTTCTGATGCAGAGCTCTTGTAATGTTCAGTGCGTTATGCTTCTTACTGTGTTCCTTGTTCATCATGAGATGTAACACTTTGTCACTGTCATCTCAGCTGCCAGTGCACAGGATAGATTAGATGTGTATCTATGGGCAGCTTTCAGTTAATTTTGTTTTCCTCAGAACCTAGTTTACTCTGACTTTGATCTCAGCAGTAAATCCATCCTGCCTCTTGTCCTGCTCTTTGATGTTATATCAGCAGCATCATGCTAATGCCTCATAGACTAGACAGCCAAATGCACAAGATTACACTGAATAGTAAGAAATCAAACATTGTTTACAAAGCAAGACACTTAAATGGGGGTCTTCGCTTTCATTTACTGAGCTGGGTTACATATAAGCTGCATCCTTTATAGCCGAAAAAGTCCAGCATGCACTGAAATAATAATTTATTTTAAATATAGCTAGGGCCCTGGCTTTTGCACTGACTTTCTTATTTGCAAAATTCATACTTAGGTTTTATTAATGATTATTCTGTAGTCCAGTATTGAACTGAAGTTGGATTTCTATTGTTTTGTATCATTTAAAAAACAGTGTCCTTGCCCAGCATGAAACAAATATATTAGCTTAAATCAGCTTCTTTGCAAGCTGAAGCTACATTATGGCTGTCACTTTTGTAGAAATTAATTTCACTGTTATTAAGTGGACACGCTGTAGTTATTTACATTTTATAGGGACTGTGGATGCCTAGTTAAACAAGAAGTTTAGCACCACTCAGAACAAAAAGCTTATCAACAAAGGAATCAGTCTTTTCATGGATTCTTTTGAAGCCATATGTATAACATAATCAGTATCATAAAATAAAAAGCACAACTTAAGAGAAATTTTGAATGGCTATGTATGGGGTCAGCTAAAAGTCAATATCACTTCCCTTTCTTATCATTGTCTTTTTAATTTTCATTGCAAAAAGTCTGGAAGGAAATATGCCTGTTCACACAACTCCAAGTGCATTGGTGTGTTACTCATGTTGGACACATAGGCCACACATGCTTATTTTTTGATGTACCTTGGAAACATTGGTTTGTTTAAATAACAATCAAATAATATCTTTGCAGCAGTTTTTACAATCAAGCCTTGGTGAAGTCTATATGCTGCATCCTTAATATAACAGAAACAATTAGGTTTGATTGGTAGATGCTGGCTCGAGTACACTTGGAAGAGGAAAGCACGGTTGTATAAGTAAGCTTACCATAACAGTAGATGTTTAATTAAATCACTGCTGTGATAGCCCAAGCTACATGTTTATATACTATCTAGGATCCAGCCAGACATACAAAGCTTTGGGCTCCATGCCCCTGCACCCAGTTTACTGGTTCCATGGGTTACAAGTGGGAAAAAAAAACAGCAGCCTGGGTGTCACAAACTGCAGGACTCTCTTACTAACTGTGAAAGAGAGGTTACAGATCTAATAGGAAAGTTGCTACTAGGTAAAAATATACATATCCTTATCCTAGCATAAACATAGCACAAAAATGAGAGATGGGGAGGGAGCAGCTACTGTAGCATTGATTTTATCGAACATCTACTGCTACTGTAAGTTTACTTACACAACTGCTCTAGAATCATTCATAAATCACATCCAGGAGCACCTGGACAATAGTCCTAACAATGTTTGTTGTGCTTTGTAAAGGAATGACCAGAGGACCATGTAACTGTATCTTGAATGCTTCATGAGTCCTCCCCTTTCTGAGAAGCCATAGAAGAAACCTGGGTCCTTGCAGAATGAACCATGCCCTGCTGGTAATGTTTTATTATGGTGGAAATAACACAAATAAATAGCATAAATAGCAAGGGGCAACCGTCTGCTTTAACATGTGATGCTTTTTCTCCTTCACTACCTAGGAAATAAACAGCTGCTTACATTTCCTGAGAGATTTAAATTAAATCCAATGTAACTACTGTCTGTTTATTTTACTGTGGAGCTTTTCTCCCCGGGCCTCCGCTGAAAATGGACCCACGTCCAGTCGGACACTCCCGGTCAACAAATTTAAATAAATAAAAATAAATAAATAAATAAATTTAGTTCTGTCAAGATAATATCTGAGTGTCCTATGCAGATCCAGAGTGTGAAAAATCCTTTCTCCCTGTTTTTTTTAATTTCTGGAAAGAAAAGAGGGAGATGGCTGGATGGTTTAGCATAAACCCTGAAACCACTTTAGGTATAGATGAGGGATTTGCTTTCAAAGAAACCTTGTCTTTACAGAACCCTAGATGTTATTGACCCACCATAAGAGCTTGCAACTCAGATATTCTTCTTGCTATATCCCTCCTCCTCCAAGCACACTTCTGAACAAAGACAAAATAATATGGGAACAAAGCCCTAAAATCAGTGACAGAGTTTAACTATTGTTCTTCTAATTACAGAAATTTGCTATAATAACAGGTTTTGGTAAAAAATACATTTCTGAAGTGTAGGTTGTCTAAAACTTGCATGTGTGTCTTTATTTATTGATATCAGTTTCCATGATTTGCCATAACACCACAAATTTTGTGAGAAGGAGAAATAAAACCTTACAAAAAGGTCTGTATGTTCTATAAACATCTAGACAGTTGACAGGGATGCTTTCTGCAGATATCAAAACAATCAGTAATACTGTTTTCCAATTAATGAGTCATAAATCAGCCTGATGTGCCACTTCAAAATGAGCTAAAGTTAACTTTTGCAAGACAGAGTTAAGATCCCAGGTAGGTCCATGTAATTTCTGGGGGTGGGGCATATGTAAAATCCCTTCAAGAAAAGCTTGATTAAAGAGTGTGAAGAAGGGGGAAGAATCCAAAGGCAGACATGCTGAAATGGCCAGGAGAAGAACCTTGATAGGGGAATATGCAAGGCCAGTGGATAATAGCTCATGGATCCTGGGTCTTATTTCCATTTACAAAGACAGACATTCCTAATAGCAAGTTTCTTTGCCTTCTTTAACATTTGCTGTACATCCTCTGAAAAAAGTGCCTAAATGGTATTAAAACTGAATCAGTCAGGCAAACATTTGGATGTATCAAAACACTTATTGTCTTGTGTGAGTAGATCCAATGTGTAAAGAAGCTTCTTGTAATTGCCCTTGGTCATTTCACTAAGAAGGGAGAACCAATGTTGCCATCGGCAAGAAGGGAATCATAACAATCTTTCTTGGAGTGTCCTTCTGAATCTTCAGAATGAAATGTGATATGAGTTGAAAGGGTAGAAATGTATACAATAACATTTCTGTCAAAAGGGAATGAAAAGGCATTTTCCCCAGACCTGCTTGCAAGTAAAACTGGAGCAGCAATTATTTTCTTGTCTGTTTTACAAGGGGCAAACAGATCCAATTGAGGAATTCCCCACAAATGGATGAACCCCTAAAAGACCTTCTCATTCAGTTATTATTTGAGAGGTTCTGTCATGGTCCTGCACAACTTTTCTTGCCACATTTTGCTCTGCAGATTGGAGAGTTCAGCAGTTCTCAGTTGTTACCTCCTATAATATTATAGCCAGTTTGCATGGATGGTATAAGATCTGGTACCCCCCTATTTGTTTATGTATCACATCACTATGGTGCTGTCTGTGATCACTTGATGTAAGCTAATATCTATTTGACACCAATGTGCTTTGACATTTCAGGTTTGTTCTAAACATTTGTACTTTTACTCCCATAGATACAACCCCTCATGTAAAATCCAGTGCATCTTGATGAGATTGTACACTGAGTATTCAGAGAAAAGGGCAGACCTGGACTCAGAGAGTTTGCTCTGTCTTCCAAAGCAACTCTCTTTTGACAGCACCCAACACTAAAATCCAAAATATTAGGGGGTGAAGATGGTGGATCAATACTGGTTTTCAGGAACCACTGAATTTTTCTCATATTAAATCTGACAAAGGGTATTGAGACAATCATCGAGGCAATGAATCTTAAAATCCTAAGCTATTCTCTTGCAAGAGTATGAGAATGAATGGAGATGCCCAAGAATAATTCCAAGTCGACTTGTTCTTGAGGAAAATTTTGAATATTCTTCAGTCTGCAATGGTTTATCAGTGAGGTTATCACTTTGTGAACATATTTTGAGCAGTAGATTACCCACAGGACAATGCAAAAAATGGAAGTACATCCCACTACCACAGAAACCTACATGGTTTCTGAAATCTATGGCAAAAGAAATATGACAATAATTATTTTTCAAGTCTAGAGTTACCTAAAAATAGAGGAGGAATAAGAAGTAAAAAAGTTTGTAGGGACCGTATTTTGAACTTTGGAACTTTCACCAACAGGTTGAGAATGGAAAGGTCAAGAACTGGTTTCTAAAAGGGATCCTCTTTTTGCACCAGAAAAATTCCTGAAATGAAATCCTTTTCTGCACTGATGTGGGAGAACTGGTTTTATGATTCCAAGATAATGCATGCGATTGATAAGTGTGTGTGTGTGGGGGGGGGGGCAGGAAGGTTTGGTCTGAAGAATGGGAGGATCACATGGAAGGAAGATGGGGGGGCATTCCTACTGACATCTGTAACCCTTCTGAAGAACTCTTACACCCCATTTGTCTGAAAATATATGGATCCAAACAAGAAGATGAAGAGCCAGGCTCTGTAAAATGATTAACTAATTTTACAGTCTAGATATGCCTCCAGGTGTTCTGCACTGATTCTACTGATGCTTCTAGGTGTTTAATACAGCCTGTTCATGTTTGCATTAATTATTTCAAACCCATACTACATATAAGCTTCATCTTCAAGCTTACATGATTGGCAACACAACTTAATTAATAAAAATTCTAGAACACCATTGGAGTAAATGTGTTAATTCATTACCCTCAATGGAACTCTGGAAGTTTGCACTGTAATCTCCAATGAATGGAGCCTAAGGTTTTTGATAAAATAAAATAATTTCCCCACATTTCAAATAAATCTACATATTTCTGGATTCACATGATTTAATAAGGAAGTGTAAATGGCAAATACCCCAACACAAACTACTTTTAAGAAAGATAGTATTCTTTAAGCTGGATTTTATAAGTCACAGTGAATACAATAACTATTAAGTTTGTAATATTTTATAAACAACTTACATTATCTCAGCAACCAATGAAGTTACTCACATGCTGTCAGCAGTATTTTGGTCATCCAGCTGAGAACTTTCAAATGAATCTAAGCAGTACTGTCTCAGCTACTTGGTTGCTGAGATATTTAGAAAAACATGAACATTCTGACAATATAAATAAATATTATATGGCAAGAATTAATATCTCTTTGCTTGCATGAGTCAGAGATTAAATAATGCAGTTGTGTTTGAAACTGTGTAGGCTTTAATATGAAATCTTTTAGTACTTTGTATGTAACATGGTTTGAAGTTATTAATGCATATATGAACAGGTGATATTTCCCACCTAGAGGTGACAGTAGGATGTGGAACTAAATGCTAAAAATGCATAATCACACCCTTTGGTAAATCAGATGTCCCTGCAAATTACAATACTGACAGCACAACCATAAAGGTAGACCTAGTAGTGAGGGACCTAGGAATACAGACAGATAGAATGTAACCTAAACTTTGACTACCAGGTAGCTACAGTAGTGAGGAAATCCTTCTGTGTGTCTCAACTTATAAGTAAAGGCATGGCGTCAAGATCAAAGGAAGTCATAGTGCCATTGTACTTGAACCTCATCAGGCCCATAATAGAATACAAGTCTTCCTTCTACATGTACTTAACCAGGCACTTACATCAGTTGCAATAGACCCAGAGGGTTCTGACTTAAAATATATAAAGCATAAGCCGCATATTTTATGCAGGCCGACTAACGGCCCTATCACTTTACTCTGTCTCATTTCATTTATTGAGAGGTGACTTATGCCTAACCTACATGGCATTATCAGATCCAGCATGGATGAAAATGTGACATATTTGCAGAAAAAATTATTTGAGGGTCATGTGTTCCATGGACCTGAACCTTATTTGTGATTCTAACAGAACTTGCTGGAGAGACAAATTTGTATCTCAAAGGCTACATCCCATCTTTGTAAAATAAAACTCGTCCCTAACTCTCTTCAAAAAGAATTTGGATAAATGGATGGGGAACAATAAATTCACCCCTGGGCTACTGCCTATAGACAGAGGCAGTCTGTAAAATGACTCAGGGGTCCAACACACAAAGACCCACTGCCCTGATAGTACCCCATCCCATATCTTGGAAATTAAGGTATAATATTGTCATATGCTGGATATTATTGGCTAGGCTTGTAAAAGCTCTTTTGCCATTATCATAGTAACCACCAACGAGCTTATGTAACTGCAGAAACACCTGGAGGCATCACTCGACTGTTATGAGTTAAGGTAGTGGTAGGAAGGGGACGTGGGCAAAAAGAAATGATGAGATAATCATTCCATTTTATTGTATTGACCCTTTTTGCAGAAGGTTCTTTTCTACTTCTTTAAACCTTCCTGTCACTTTTTCCTGTATATTTTTAGAAGCGTGCTGAGACTGAATATTTTGCTTTTTGCGAAAGGAATGCAAGTTTGCCTCAAAAGGTATAGGACATTAGAAAAAGGGCTGAAAAATCTGAGTAACGCTCTAAATCGGACTTTTTTGAGCTCCAGAGTGGCAGAAGGGCCAAAAAACTCCTTATCCAAAAGAGAATATAGGATTTCAGACTTATCTTCAGAAAATTTCTGTGTATACAACCAAGCAAACATTTTCATTACATAAACAAAACCTGCTACACTGTACAATGAGTCAGCACAGTCAAAAGAACACTTTAAAGAAGGATTAGTTGATAAGTAAATGGAAGCAAATGATAAATTCAGATTGGACATAATTTCTGATGAGGAAAAGTTGGCAGAAAGCCAACAGAAACCTTAACATATGAGTCTGTTAGTTTAGATTTATAAAGTCTAAAGTGGCAGAAGAATAAATTCTATTCCCAAATCTGTGAAAAGCATTCTCATTTGTGTCAGAGGGATAGGGATTAACATTAACTAAATGTTACATTGCACCCATATTTGACAAATAAATAGCTGCAGGATCAGATTTGGGATGTGAAAACAAATATCTGTAAAACCGAGGAATATTATAATCTTTCTTTCTTTTTAAGGGCTTGACTATCAGGCACACTGCAAGCAATATCAAAGACTTCCTCCAAAGCTGGTAAAGAGGATGAATACCAAAAAGCTATGGAAATTTGAATTGTAATAAATCATAGTACATGTTAAACATATTGATCACTGCTGCAGTAGCCTTAGCTATATGGGTTATTTAACAGCCAGCAAGCTTTCAAAGCTTCAGGACACCTTCCACTCACCCAAACTTTCAAGCAGCTTGAGTTGAGCTGAGTGAAAGACAAGTTTAGGTGTGAAGACCTTTAGAGCTTTACTGCCACTGAAGAGGATACTCCCCTGAACCTTTAGAGGATTGACAGTCAGCTTGTGCTTTCCTTTGCTGGGGAGATTAGTTTACTTTAAGGAAAAAAAAAACTTTCATATCCTTAATTCTACTGATGTTTTATTACTTTCTTCTCCAGGAAACTTATATTAAAGCTAGGAGTGTTTTGTTTTAAGGTGCTGTCTTGAGACTGCAACGCACTTTTAAAGAAAGCATTCATTTTTTTTCTGTCAGTTTAAAGATAATGTAAATTAAGTGAAAACATTATTCCTGTGGAGAAATTGTGTTTATTTTTCTTTTGTAGGGCTACAGTAGTGTTTTATAATGCTTTCTATTGTGTTTTTTTTTTTCTGTCAGAAAAGTAACTTTTGTGGACTGGTAACATTTGCTGGCAGTTTTTGCTTGTCTTCCTCTGGAAAGAGGCACCATTTTTGGACTGACCATAGAAGAGACTACTAGTCCCATGGTCAGTCTTTCATCCAGCCACAAAATGAAAAAAAAAAATAAGCAAACAGCATTTGCCAACACAGCAGACTAGCAGTTTGCCTCAGCCTCAGGCGGGTGACTCAGCTGTGGTCATTTGTTTTATCTCAGACCACTAATGTTTTACCCCATACCCCTCTGATTTCATACCTACAGCCACTATGGTCTGCAGGTTATAGAGTCCTCTGGGGCTGTTAGGATCTCATCAATGGGCAAGGGAGAGCCACACCTGTTGGACCAGGGAAACAAAACAGTGATATTTTCCCTGTTGTGTCAAAATGTGTGCCAATCTCTGGCAGAGCAGCTGCTGCCATTGGTAAGATGGTTGGTCCCATGTTTCCTGCTTAAAAGAAAGAGAAAACCAAGCATGTATCTACTACTCTTCAAATTTCTTTGAAGAGGAGTAGTTTATTGGGTCTGGCTTAGGGTTTAATACAGGCTATTGATCTTTCTTGTAAAGTAGTTTCTGGTAAAAGAAAAAGGACTTCCTCTTTTTATGAAGAGATTTAAGATTCTGAATCTAGACAGGAAGATGCAGGAATGGAGACGTTTTATTTTTTTCCCACAGATTTCTGATTCAGACTCAGAGGAGAACTCAGTTACTGATTATCTCTGTGTGGTATTTTCTTTCTCAAAAAACTGTTGCGCATATGTGGCGGTGTTTTCAATGGGAGAAAACTGAGATTTCTCAGTAACTCAGAAAATACAATGAGTTATTACAGAAGGATTTTCCAGAACCTACTCCCATTCCTCCTATACTGACTGCTTTAAGGAATGTGTGTAACTGCCTACATTTTTTTGTGACAATAAGCCAGCTGCCTTTAAAAAGGCAGATAGGATGTATAAAGTTTCTCATTATTTTATATTTCTATACACTAGTCCTAAACCTCATGCAGCAGCTATAGGTTCAGTTGGTCCCACTGCTGCTAAGCACTTAGTTAATTCCAATCCTACTCTTTCTAATAAGGATTGGAAAATTATTCATAGATATGAGAAAAAGTATATACTTTTGCAACTCTGATTTTCAGAATTTTGAGTTGTTAGGTTCATATTTTAAAGTTTGTTCTGACAAATTGTGAAAGTATGAGGAATGTTTATCTGCAGTTTCTTCTTATGAAGAAACATTGACTTTAAATAACTGTTTCTTTTATTGCTCATGTCACTAATCATTGTTTGTAGTGTGTGTATGACTCTGTTAATAGTTCTTCCAGGGTTATGGCCACTGGTACTGCTTTGAGGAGGTTTGCATAGCTACATTCTCAGAACCTTCCAGATGCTGTTAAAAATGAGATTTTAAATCCTCCCCTAGATAGAGATTTAGGATTTGTTTCTTCTCCTGAAAAGGTGATAAAACATGTGATGATAGGGTAAGCTGATCCAGGGAATCTTTAAGATTTTTCAGCCCTCCTTTTCCAATGTTACCAAGGGATTTTTTTTATTTCATCATCAAATTTGGCCAAAAACAGAATAAATAGTCTCAATAACATTTGGGTAAACAGATGTTCAAGAAGAAATAGCAAGAGAATTCCAAAACAAAGTCTTTAACCTCACAAAACCAAAGACAGTCCAACAAGGGTGAATGAATGTCCATGAGACATTGTGACACCCTTTTACTCCCTCCCCCTTATTTTTTCTTCCAGAAATTCTGAACCTCTGTATTCTCTTTGGCAACAGATTGATTCAGACAAATGGGTTCTGGAAATCATTCATCAAGTTTACAGATGGCAGTGAGAGGAAATTCTTCATTTCCAGGGGGTCATTCTTCATCCTCCAAATTAGGATCTTTAGTTTCCTCCTGTTCTTTATTACATGCTGTCCCAAGCAGCGATAGAACCAGTTGTTCCTTCCCAGGTGGGGAAGGAATATTATTTATGGAAGTTCCTAGTGCGAAGAAAGAAAATGCTTGGAGACCAGTTCTGGATCATTCTTTCCTAAACCTGTTTGTGATAGTGCACAAATTCAAAATGATGTCGCTTCACAACCTGTTAACTGCTTCATCCTCTTTCATGTTTCCTGGTAACACTAGACATAGAAGATGCTTATTGTCACGTCCCTATTCATCCAGACTTCAGACATTTCTCTGTCTTACCCTTTGGACTATCTACTGCACCTAGAGGGTTCACAAAGTGTCTGTCTTCCATTATAGCTCATGGCAGACTACAGAGTATCCACATTTGTCCATATTTAAAAGACATGCTTATCTTTGCAGAGACTTTTTCAGTGTCAGGAATCACTGTCTAGGGTGAGAGATCTCTTACACAAGCTGGGATTCCATGATATCATTCAAACATCTGTCACAGGATAGTATTACTGGAATGCCATTTAAACACCTCAGTTCAAAGAGTTTTTCTTCCATAGGAAAAAAAAATAGATCTTTATTAATATCTATTTCTAAGATTATTTCCACAAAGACTTCGGTCATTGTGAGGGAATACCTCAGTATTTTGGGACTCATGGCATCTATGATTCTCATGATATACCTGGAAAGACTTCACATGAGAAAAATACAGTAGTATTTGAAATATCTTTGGTCTTAACATCGACACCTTTTACCTTTTTCAAATTCCAGTTCTGTCTTTTTTTCAGACGATAAATCTTTTGGTGGAGACAACCGATATCCTGAAATCCAGGTTTCCCCTTTTTCTTCCCTGATCCAAAGCAATCAGCCACCACAGCTGCGTTGGACATTGCTTAAGGAGCAGTTTCAGGAGGGATGAAAGAACAGAGGATGTGGGATACCACGGGCAGACACAAGCGCATGAATATCATGAAGATGCTTGCCATTATCAAGGCACTCAACTCTCTGAACCATCTTTGGTATCCAGGAGCTCTTCAAGTGGTTGCAGACAATACTATAGTCATGTGGTACAATGACAAGAAAGGGGAAGGCAGATAGTACTTCCTTTGTAGACAAGAATGGTTTGCTTTTGATATAGCTTCCCATCACAGTCTCACTCTACAGGCATCCTCCTACTTTCCATCTGAGCAAAACTGTGCAGCAGACAGGCTGAGCAGGACCAGAGCAAACCCTCATGAATAAAAAGTAGAATTGGGGGGTCTTCCAAGATTTGATCTATCTGTGGGAAGTTCCACAAGCAGATCACTTTGGCTCCTTTCTGAGCAATCAATTGGCAAGATTATTTTCCAGAACTCTATGCAAGAAGGCCTGGAAGACAGATGCTTTTTCTTTTTCTTGAACGTCAATGTACCTGTATACTTTTCTGCACTTTCCACTAATATCCAAGGTACTTCTGAAAATTCAGAAGGAATCCACCAAGATCAGTGTGGTAACTCCATTCTGGCCCAGGCAACAGTAGCTCTACCTTCTTTTGGAACTGGCTGGGGTAATTTCCACAAGCTTCTTCACACATTGGATCTACTCACACAAAAACAGGGGTGTTTGATACACCCAACATAAATCATTTTCAGCTGACTGCCTGGACACTTGGGTCTTAATTCCTTTTAGGTACCTGTTTACTGAGGATGTGCAGCAGGTACTAATGTAGGCAGGAACGCCTGTTACTAGAAACTCATATTCGAAATGGAAAATATTTACTAGTTGGTGGCAACAACATAATCAGCATACATTCAGGGTTAGTTGTTGCCTGGTTTCACAATAGTTGAGTAAGTTATTATTCTATGGCCTTTCTTATTCCTCTGTCAAGGTTCATTCATCAGCCATTTCAGCAGGTCTTCCCATGGATCCTCCTCTTCTAGTGCAGTCTCATGTCAAAATGTTATTGAAAGGAAATTTGCATAAGAAGCCTCCAAAAAAACTTGTGGCCACTCCTTGGGTTCTTAATTGAATGTTAGAGAAACTAACACTTGCTCCATTTGAATTTGCTAATCTGGCTTACTTGAGGTTCTTAACATGCAGAACAGTTTTAATGATTATTGTGACCACTAAAAAAGGGTGTCTGAGTTGCAAGCTGTTATGGTAAGTCAACCCTATCTAATTTTCCATAGGGACAGGGGTTCTTTGAGAATTATACATTCTTTTATGCCTAAAGTTATATCTGAGTTTTCTTTTAGCCAAACTATCTATCTCCCTGTTTTCTTTCCAGAACCTAAAAATAAGAGAGAAAGGTTCTTCTATTCAAAACATATATACAGACAACTCTAGTACTGTCTTGACAGAAGTGAATCCTACAGATCTTTGCATAAATTCTTCATGTCTTGTGAAGGTAAGAAGAAGAGGCAACCTGTGCCACAACAGACTATTTCCAAATGGTTGTCTAAGGTTATTACATTTTGTTATACTCATTACAACAAACTTATTCCAGGCAGGATGAAGGCCCACTCTACCCGGACCCTGGCTTGGAAACAATTGGATTCTAGAAGTTCGCTAACTGGTCATCTGAATGTTTTTACAAAGCACTATAAGCTTGATTCCTTTCCTAGGTCCAGAGCAAGCTTTACTAGGACCATTCTCAAGGGGCTACTGGACTCTTCTCCTTCTCCATTCCAAATGTAATTAGCTAAGTAATTTATCCATATAGCTAAGGCTACTGTAGCAGTGATCAATATAATGAAAACAGTACAATTGTGTAAGTTGAACTTACAATAACAGCAGATGTTCAAATGATCACTGCTACAGTAGCCACTACCTTCAGCCATTCATCTTGTTTTTGGTGTGCTTTTATGCCAGAGCATGGAGATTTTTTTTGTTTTTGTTTTTGTTTTCAGCATTGTACTTTCAGGGCTCAGCCTCTCTTTGCCTGCTGCTAGGAAAGCTCTGAAAGGCTTCACACACAAACTTGTTTTTAGTCAGCTCAGCTCAAACTGCTTGATAGTTTGGGTGCATGAAAGGTCCCCTCTAGCCTTGGAAGCAGATCAGCTGTTATACCCTTGGTAGGATATAAGCCATATAGCTATGGTTACTTCAGAAGTGATCATTCAAACATCTACTGTTACGTTAAGTTAAACTTAGAAGTTGGAATATCAGACTGCTCCCAATGAAAAATCTTATTCATTCTTAGGTTCATAGGTAAAAACTAGGCTACTTGCCCTTGTGGGCCATTTTAAGCCTAGGCAATTTCCCTTTTTTGCTTGAAATAACCTAACCCATTTGGTTATGCATTAGCCTTACTGATCCTATTCTCAATAATTATATGTTGCCCCTAATGAGAATAACTGGGATAATACCGTCAATAATTTGAGGGGATCCAAAACTGGGATAAATTATTTGAAAGCTGCCTTTGTCCATTAGCAGTACAGGGAGCAGTTCTGATGTAAATGTTCTGTCTCCCATCTATAGATCTAAGTTGCACTTGAATATGGACAGGGATATGCTTTGTTTTATGTTGATGGGGAATCTGTTCCACAGCAGCTGTAGTCTAGAAATAGTTTCAGAGAATATAAATTTCTCCATAGCAGACTCAGAAGAAACAGTCCCCCTCACAGTCAGGATTGGGTACTTTGGAAAAAAATTAAAGATGCATTTTCTCAGTTCCCTTCTGGATCATCAGAAAGGAAATCCTCAGAAACTGAGGGAAATTACTTATTTTTTCGACAGACATTCCAGTCATCTATTAGAGGTTTGAATGCCTGCAACAAATCTTAAGACAAGCCAACAACTCTTCTTTATCTTCAGAAAAACAGTCTGAGGAAGATAAAATGTTTAACTTTTTGCTGCATTGTTTCTAGGGACATCCCTAGAAAGAAACTGACACCTACATGGAGCTTCATCTTAGGGAGCAGATCTCAGCTCAGCTACACATGGATTCACTCCCAACACCCTACTCTAAGACTGAAAAGACTGTCTCTCCTAAGCTTGTCAAAGGCATCTGAACAGTTATAGAGGACATGGCTGACCCCAGGTCCATGGTGACTGAAGATTCTGCACCAGAAGGATTCACTGATCCAGAGAACAAAATGACTAGTACTGTTAATGGTCACAGCAGAGTCACCCATCAGTGGCTGAGACATGGACTGAGCCTGCTGTGTTGGCAATGGCTCACTTAAGGTGATCTTTTACTTGGGCATGGAAGAAGATAGAAACATGAGACTAGTATGCTGTTTTCTCATTCTGATAGAAAAGAAGCCTGATTCATGGTAAGCTCAGCTAAAGTGTGTTGTGACCAGTGAGGTATAAAAGTAGTATTCCAATTCTAAAACAAACTTGCACCCAATAAAACACACTAGGTCCCACAAAATAAGCATGTTTCCCACAAAAAGTATTTTATATAAGCACAAATGGAAAAAGTTATAAATCGAAAATAAAAAGCCTGCCAGACCAGCCAGTCTTGAGCTAGTCCAGTAAAACATCCATTTCCCATCAAAAATAATACTTCTTATAGATGTCAACATATTTTTCACAGAAACTTAACATATATTGGAAGGATTTTCACAAATGGGGTTTAACTGCCCAGGAATAGAAGACTGTTAAGCAACAGTCAATCTTCTAAAGATCACAAGAGGAGTACTGTCAAAGGATAGCAAGAAGGTTTGGCACTCAGCAGCAAACAGCCTCAGTGCACATAGAGGTAGGCCAGGGCTTTGTGTGACTGGCTGTATATTATATACACACACACAAAAAGCATTTGTTAAGCTTTCACTTACAGTGCTTTGTAATTAAGCAGGTCACCATATTGGTCAGCCATAGGGCTCTTTGTTTCTACTTGAATGGTTGCCTCCTTCCCCTGTAACTGAAGTGAATTGACTCTTACATTAACAGCTGTAATGCTTACCTTATAGCTTTAGGACACCTTAGGAAACCTTGTAAACTGCAATAGCCCCGCTACGTTCACCCTCGCTATGCTCGGGCTCTCTTCGCTCCCCTCCCTGCCCCCAATTACCTCCCGCCCCCAGTACCACTAAATTTATAGTACTATAGCCACTCCCCCACTTTCTAGATCCTATCTGCTTTCATATGGGATAATTCCACCCACCCCCATTCTACTACCTACATTTTAATCGCATCTATTAGCTTTCATCTGGCATTCTCCCATCCCCCTTCCAGTACCTTTACCTCACCACTCTATCTTCTGGTGTTGCATCACCAGGTAAAACAGTTCCTTAACTCACTAGCTGAATCACAGATAATGACATACTCCTCTTTACTACCCCTCTTGTTCACACCATACCTCCTTACCTTGTATGAAAACCAGTTTCTCACGGGATTTCAGGTCCCAAAAGGCCATACTATCACCCCAGCTGTAAATCCTTCCACCTTCAACCATACTTACAGTACCAGATCCTATCCAACATCTTGTTCAATCTATCAACATCTCAACCCCAGGCACATTAGCTCTAGATCCAAACACTACCACAAACTAATAAACAAATTCCTGAAGTTCATCACTAAGTATAGACTCAACCTAATACTTGATGATGATATTCACCCCAACCCTGGCCCACTCACTTCAGATACACATACCCCCTCTACTTGTAATCTAAGCTACAAACCTACAATTAATAGGCCAACTAACTCTCTCCTAGTCTGTCATCTCAATATTAGAAGCATTAATAACAAGGTACATGAACTGCATGCACTTCTGGATGTCCACTCCCCTGAGATTCTCTGCTTAACTGAAACCTGGTTAAAACCTAACACTAAAGACAATGAAGTGTTACCACCTGGGTACAACATACACAGGCTGGATCATGCTTTGAGGAAGGGGGTGGGGTAGCTGTACTCTATAAATCTGAATTGAATGTCACCATAGATGTAATGCAACCTCCTCAGATTAATAACTCAGAGATTCTTGCCACCAAATTGCAACTTAATAAAAATAAATGCATTAATATCATCTGTATGTACATTCCCCCAGTTAACAATATATCTATATTTGAAGATATCCTGCACTGGCTATCATGTCACTACCCCCAAGAAACCCTACTACTTGGAGACTTTAACACAGACTGTGGCACCTGTTCCTTAGAATCCCTAACCACCCATATTAACCTGCATGCTTTTACACAAATCATATCCACCCCTACCAGGATAGGTAAACCCAACCAAAAAGAAAGTATACTTGACTGGGTACTCATAAACAGTCACCCCCAACTGTACACCTCTGGTACCCTCCTTAATGGCCTAAGCAATCACCTTCTCACATATGTAATTAAGCACAAAACCATTAATTCCCAACAACCCTTACTCAGAAAGGTTAGAAACAATAAAAACTTTGACCCTGCCAAATTCCAACAAGAACTAAACGCATGTAATTGGTCTATTCTAAAACACCTCCCCTTAGAGGAAGCAGTAGCATACTTTAACAACAAATTCCTTGAGATCCTTGATTTGCATGCACCTGTTCGTTCAAAGAGAACCAAGGCAAAAACTGCACCATGGATTTCTACAGAGTCTAAACTCAAAATTACCCTTAGAAACAAAGCATGGGCTTTATGGCATTCTTCTAAAGACCCTCAAGATCACATTAAATACAGGCAATCCAGGAATGAAACCAAAAAATCAATTTTACAAGACAAAAAACAATACTACTGTAATTTACAGACAGTAAATCAAAATAACCCTCAGAAGTTTTGGGCAGGTTTAAATAATCTACTACATCCTGGACAAACTTCAACCCCAATCCCTGCTACTACTATTGATAAAACCCCTCACAATGTTTCTGATAGTTATAACCAATTCTTTACTGAGACAATTCATGCCCTAGCTAGCCAACTACCTCCTAGCTCCCATGGTCCTGAAAGTAGCACCCCTAGAAACCTACTTGCGTTCAGCTTTCAACCAGTCGCCACTTCACTTATCCGTACCTTGATCAAAAAATTAAAATCCACTACACTTTCTGCTGATCAACTCCCTGCCGAGTACCTACAAAAATCAGGTGATGCTATTGCTTACCCCATCTCAATACTAATCAATCGAACCATAGTAGAAGCTAAAATTCCCACCATCTGGAAAATATCCTACATAATCCCACTTCACAAAGGAGGCAGCTCTACTGAATTCTCCAATTATAGGCCAATAGCTATACTCTCTCCACTTGCAAAGATTATGGAAAAATGTATTCACAGACAACTCATGCACCACATAATCCAAAATTGCCTTATGGCAGACACTCAGCATGGCTTCCGTCCTCATCACAGCACTACTTCAGCCCTCCTAGCCTTTACTAACACCATAAACCATAATCGCAACAATAATTATATATCCTCAGCCCCTTTTTGGATCTTTCCAAGGCATTCGATATGGTTGATCACCAACTTTTAATCCACACCCTGCAAACATTCTGTCTAGATACTGGAGCCCTCCAATGGTTTCAATCCTACCTTTATGGTCGACAGCAGGCTGTTCTCCGGCAGAACAAACTTTCTAACTTTCTACCTAACACCCTTGGAGTACCACAAGGCTCTATACTAGGGCCCTTGCTGTTCTCCATCTTCATTAACAACCTTTATATTGTCATCCTAAAAGTCAGCTGTATCCAATATGCTGATGACTCTACTCTGATTTGCTCAGCCACATCTCCAGTAGAGTTATGGTCAGCTACCCAGACCACCTTTAATACAATAGAAAACTGGCTTTCTGAACATCGTCTGATCCTAAATCCTAAAAAAACTAAAACGCTGTTATTTTCACCAACACGTAGGTCTACCGCTTTCACCTTTACCATAAAATCAAATGATGGCACAATAATCTTCCCTGACCCATCTACAAAACTATTAGGTGTCATCATAGACAATAATTTAAAATTTGACCTACATGTTAACCAAACTATCAAAATCATCAATAAAAAACTAGGGTCACTTTACAGAATAAAAGCCTTAATAACCCCTCCAGCTAAAATTGCCATAGCTCGCTCTCACCTTCTTTCAACCCTTCTGTATGCATCCCCTCTACTCTCAAATTTAAACAAGACTGTCCTTAACAAACTCTCAATTTGCTACAACCACATTGCCAGGTTTGCCACTGGGCTGCCTTTTAGGACACATCATTGCATCAATCTAAATCAGCTTGGGTGGCTTGAACTACCCAGCCTAATCCAGTATAACCAACTGATTATTGCCTATAAAATCCTCTATAATCCGGACAATACTCCTGCACTTAAAAATATTATCACCCCCTATAACAATCCTAGACCGCTTCGATCCTCTAACAAACTACTAATTCAGACTAGCAAAATTAATAACACAGCCGGTGATTCTCTCTTTGCAAACTCTGTAAGTAGATCCTGGAACTCTCTTCCAGCTGATATTACCTTACTTTCCACCTTAGGTCAATTTAAAAGTAGACTCAAACAACATTTGTCACTTAACTGGCTATGTCAATGTATCAAGCCTGGCTAACTCTCTCTAGAATGTGTTAAAATCTGTTAACCAGTTTACTGTGTAATTTAATTTAATCCTGATTTGTGCTCAGGATTAACTGTAACCTGGGGAACTTGTTTAACTTGCTTACTTATGAAATCTCTGTAAATAGTCTGTTTGTAATATGTAATGCTGGTATTATGTAATGCTGTATCTGCTTACCCTTGGAGCTTTTCTCCCCGGGCCTCCGCTGAAAATGGACATGCATCCAGTCGGACTATCCCGGTCAACAAATGTAAAATAAAAATAAACAAATAAATAAAATATGATAGCATATAAACCATAAGGCTTAAGCTAAATTAGCAGTGATTTATTAATGAACATATGGTGACCCAGTGGCTCCTACACAAGCCACTGATGGCATCCCATATTAGCATGAGCACTGGAGCACTACCTTATGGGGGGAAGGCATCTTAGCCTATTGAGGTGATGCATGCATGCACGTTAGTCACTGAAAATTTGAGTTAGAGCGTAAGACAAAAAGTACTTATTTGCTGTGTGAGGGGGAATCTTGGTGAATGGGTCAGCTTATCATGGGGGGGGGGGTGCTGTTGGCTTTCAGCTAGCTGGGAGAAAAAAAAATCATAATACTTTGTTGGTCAAAATCAACCAGTAAATTAAATGACTACATTGTAAGTAAGTACTGATAATACTAGTAAAATATGATGGGCCTCTTACTGTCCTTTTTTTAAACACCTTTATTGAATTATCACTTGTGACATAGGCACATTTACATTTATACAAAAGTAATCAAACTGTATTAACAAATTAACAGTAGCAGACATTATACTTCACATATATTGCTATATGTCATAAAAACTAAGCAACATTACATGAAATATTCAATTCCTGCCCCTTTTTTAAACAAGAAACATATTTATTAAACCCTTTATTAAACCATCACTTAATTGTCTTTTCCAGAAATCTAGAATATGCTTGTTTGTCAAGTATTTGTTGCAACTAATAGAGTAAACATGGCAACTTATACACATCCAAAAATAAAGATTTACACATATACCTATGTGCATGTGTGTGGGCATATTTGTGTGTGTGTGTGTGTGTGTGTGTGTGTGCGCGCGCGCACGCGTATGTCTGTGTGTGTGTCTGTGTGTGTGTGCGTGTGTGTGTGTGTGTGTGTGTGTGTGTGTGTGTGTGTGTGTGTGTGTGTGTGTGTGTGTGTGTGTGTGTGTGTGTGTGTGTGTGTGTGTGTGTGTGTGTGTGTGTGTGTGTGTGTGTGTCTGTATACATGTATGGGTGAGTATGTGTGTGTGTGTGTGTGTGTGTGTGTGTGTGTGTGTGTGTGTGTGTGGGATAAGATTATTGGTGACATTGAAAAATCATGGCAACATATTGCTTCTGATCTTTTTTTTTTTTTTTTTTAAATAAATGTGTCAGTATTTCTGTTGACGGGTACTCATAATATCTAGTTGCAGAAGAAATAGCTTTTTATATATCAGGCCAAACAGTTATAGGCAATACATTTTCACATATTTCTTTTTGGACTTAATAAAATTGTGCCTTACCGTGGGCCTCAGTATGCATTTCAGAATTCATCAAGTAATGATGAATCAGATGTCACAATCTTATCCCTTTAACCTAAAAAATATTAGATTTATCACAGAAAAATATGATACATCAAGTTAGAAAACTTTGAATTAAGAAGACAACCTAGAAAAAATTCTAATAAACATCAGAACAACTGTTGTTGACATGAACTACAATCACCTGCAGAACTGCTGTTTGGTAGACCCATCTCAATTCTGCTGCCAAGCTGTACTAATCCAGATGCAGTACAGCATCTGCTTCACTGAGAATCAAGGTCTACAGTATAAAAATATATTAATGTAAAAATAGTTACATACAACTTTACCCCAAAAACCAAGTGAATCTTGGACAATGAGAAGAAAACCTGGAACACAAATGTTGTTATGTGGCAGAAACTTAGAAGTGAAACAGGATATGATATAATGGAAGCCATATTCATGGAAAGATAATATCTGGAGCAACACACTCTCTGTAAAGACAATTTGCTATGATGAACCATGTTTGTAATAGAATGGATAAGAAAACTTTTAGTGGCCATGTTGAAGCACATCATGTAAAGAAGGGTTCAAAAGTTAAAAGCCTGCCTGTACTTGTTCAAGTAAATATCAACCTTATTATCAGGACTGTGTGTAGTCTTTGAAAAAATATTACCCCGCACTCTTTTAACAGTTCACATTAGTGATTACACTACAATTTTCTCTATATCTGTGCTAGCTTGCTAAGGACTAAAATAGCAATGGGCATTTATTTGCTGAAATGTACCTTTCACAAGTGGTAAATTAGGTTTGTTAAAAGAAACACAGCAGAACATTATTAGCAGAGCTTAAAAGTATCTGAACTGAAAATTTAAAAATGCTTGACATAGAGATAACATGTTTTTCTTTCTCTCTTTCAACTACAAAAAGAGCTTAATCTGTGCTCCACACTTTTTGTCTATGTATCTTGTTACTTTTGCTCCCACCATCAACACATACGTAGTAATGTTGTGAATATGAAATGCAATTTTGCTGCAGGTAAAAGTATTGCTGCAATGTTTACTATATGATTAATCTCCAGTGCTATGTTTCAAAGCCATCAAGAAACGATTCCAGCATCATTTCTTAAACTATCCTCTAAAACAATAACTAGAGCCTCTGCTACCCTTATAAAAAAAAATTGAATATTTTGAAACCAATATTGTGACAAGATGACTACTGGTCTAGATAACTTCTGATCCAATTAATCCCCTCTGTCCATCCCATAATAGATAAAATTAATAAATATTTTGACAGATTTCCAGCATCCAAATTGATGAGAATGTTAATTCCTCTCCTGAAAGATTTTTTAAGTCTTTGCAGTGTATACATAATTTATGCTGTACCCATTGCAATGATTTCATTCAGATGTATTAAATAAAATAACTGTAAACCCTAATGTGACACTTGCAGTGAGATGTATTTGAAAATACCTGAACATTCTGTGTAAATATTATTGATATGTTCCACTTCATTTCTTGGCTGGGGTGCATTCTGTACAAAGTCCACATGTCCTCACTATGTTTGCATGGGTTTTGCCTGGGAAATCTGGTTTACCCTTACATTCCAAACACATACAGTAGGTGGAATGGATGGGCTAAACTGGCCATAGGTATTAATACACATGTGTTTTTGTAATGTAATGTATGAAAGAACAAACACAGCAGGACTACCTACCCGCTGTCAGGAATGTTGACTCTAGAAGATATTCACTCTTGATGTGACATCCAAACCTCATGTGCAAAAATTGAAAAGGGGGTTATAGATGAATGAACTGATGGATACATATGCAGATATGAATGTGTATATTACCTGAAATCTTAATACCAAATACAAAATATTGAACTGGAGATCTACTACTTTGTTACAAATCAAGAAATAACAGCAAGTTCATCCTCTTTATATAAAATACATGAGAATGTGCTCAGTACTTAACACACGGTACCCAAATGAAAATACTGATCCTACCAAGAAAAAGAAACACTGGAAAGAGTTATAACTGTTTTCCCTGCAACTATTAAACAGTGGTCTTGTCAACCCCTTGGTTGTCAGTCATTTTACCAATCAGCGATAATTCCTTCTATTCCTAAATAATATTCTCAGTACACGTTTGAAAAGATCTAATTGCCAATGGAGGACCAACCATATTAACTTTCTATGCTACCATCCTACCATTGACTGTCATCTCTTGAAGAGCCAGAATTGCCAGGCATTCATTACAAAGTCATATTATTTAAAGTTAACAAACATGAGCTAGCATATTTCAAACTCTAGTGTACTTTACCCATCCATTTACAATAGACTGGTATCACAGCTGCTTTCATTTTCAAAGAACTGTTTAAATAGAACTATTTAAACTGTTCCCATGTGTGCCTTGCTTTTAAGATGCTATGTTCTGACATCTCAGTCATTTATGTGGCATTCCAACAGTCTGCCAGTGAGAGGAAATCTGAAATCTAAGGTGCTAAATTTAAGTTAATTGTCAATTCATGAATTATAATCTATCAACTTATGTTGCAGATGTTTTAAGTCCTAGCTATAGTCATGCAGTTAGGATTGCAGCCAAATCCATGATGAGATTTTACAGCATGTGCAAATTATAATTCTCAGCTTTTTACATGCTTCAAAGTATTCTGCTATTGGTATTAACTATGTTTCATGCTTGTATAAATTTGGATTAGGAGCATTGGTTGGAGAGTCTGCATTGCTCTACCATGACAGCATGGAGAAACTATCCACTACTAACTAAAACACGCGCCACAATTAATTCTTTAAGCACTTTACCAAGGTCTGTTAACTCCATATATCCAAGTAAGGATGTGTAGTTTATGTTTTAAGACTTTTCTTATTTAAATCAAAGAATAAAATCCACAATATTTTCCTCTGAAACAATACACTTTCTACATAATCATTGTCAAATGTTTTTTTAATCCACTGTAATACAGTGGGCTTGCATCTACACTGTTTCTAGCTACAATTTCTTCCACACATTCTGACCACAAACTGAGCATGAAATAACCAAAGGAGGAGGTGTATCCATAAGTATACCTTGAAACTGGTCAAACATTATGGCTCAATTGAGCTACTCCATATCCAATTAACTATAGGCAAAGTCACTGCCAAATCATAGGTAGCTATAGGTACCCCACCATGAAACAGGAAAAGCATACCATATACCCAGACTTACTGAAGTCACTTGCCATACAGCCCAATACCTTGCTCATCAGTGATTTTAATTATCCTACCATTGCCTGGAAAATATACACGACCACAAACATGCTGGCTCAGAGGTTCTTGGACTTTGTCGATGCAAATTCTCTGGAACAACTAGCCAATAAACCAGCAAGAGGCTCAGATTTCCTAGGACATAGTACTCACTCACATGGGAGAGCATTGCACTACACCCTGTGTGATGTCCTCCCTGATAAGATTGGAACATAACAGTGTTCTACATAATTATTAGACTGGGTACCCCATCAAGCTCAAAAATGCTTAAGAATTTTTCAAAGGCAAATTACCTCCTACCAAGGAATGGTATAAAGAGTTTCAAAGCCCTCTTGAATACAGATAACAAGGACTCCTATGCAGAAATGTACACCAATGCCATGTATAACCATCTAAGCAGTTGTACAGAATCCGTTATATACCTGACTGTTTTTAAACCAGTTCTTGCTGAAAAAACAAGCCACCCTGGTGGATCCCCTAGTATAAACAGGCAATACAACAAGAGAAGGAAACTAATGTCCAAGAACAGGAGGGAATTAGCTCAGGAGATGAAGAAATCCCTGTCTGACTTAAACCAATAAATTAAAGATCTTCTCAAGTCCCCCAATGTTAATTATCAAATTAAAAAGTAGCCTACCTAGCTAAGATTAATCACAAGGTATTCTTAAACTACATCCAAGGGAATACCCAGCTATGCACTGAACTGGTTGTGGATGGCACCATTCATACTCAACTGGAGATAATAGCCATCTTGCTAGCTGACAGATTTGGAGAAAAATTCACACCCCTCCCCATCCCCTCCAGTCATCCTCAGAGTATAACTGCCACCATTCTTCAGTCTATTATCTGAAGAAAGCAGGTCATCTCAGGGCTCTACAATACAAATGCATGACATCGATGGGACCAGACAACTTTTAAACAACATAAACCATGACCTAGCAGACCCATAGTTATGATCCAGCAGAATGAAGGACAGCAACAGACATCCTTCTGCACAAAGGGGGACCATCAACCAACCCTGGGAATTATAGGCCAATACACTTGACTAGCCTCATCTGCAAGGCCATGGAAAGAATCATTATGGACCTTATTAACAAGGACATAGGTAATCCCCAAGCTCTTGTCCCAACCCAGTTTCGATTTATTAAAGGTAGAGCATTCTTGTTAAACATGGTTAACTTCTTAGAGAAAGTCACCAAGGTCCTGGATGAGGGAAAGACAGTGCATACTGCCTTTCTTGACCTAGCCAAACCATTTGACACAATACCCCATTCAGGTATTGTAGACAAACTCTGCCAATTTGGAATTAACTCCTACATTACCAGATGGGTACCCGACTGGCTCACCAACAGGACACATATTGTCAAAGTGGATGACTTCACCTCTAGCAAAAGACAAGTCACCAATGGCATACCACAGGTTTCTGTGCTGTACTCATTACTGTTCAGAATTTCTTACTCAGAAGTCCAGACAACTTGGATGGCCTGTGGCTGACCAAGTTCACTGACAATTGCAAATTGGAAGCTATCACTGAGTCCACTAATGATGTTAATATACTGTAGACTGAGTTTACACAGATGAATGATTGGTACCAAAGCCATGGATTAAAGCTAAATGCAAAAAAAAAAATGCATTATCATTCTCTTTGGGAAAGCTGACATCCCTACTAATTACATTATAGACAGCAGCTCCGTAAATATATACCCAGTGGTATGTAATCTGGGTATTCATATTGATAGCAGTCTGAAATTTGACAACAACATATCCACAGCAGCAAGGAATTCCTTATGTGTGGCATATCTTATAAGTAAATGCATCACATCTAGATCTAAGGATGTTATAATTCCATTATACTCGGCCCTCATCAAACCAATAATTGAGTACAATGCTCCCTTTTGCATACTCCTTATCTATAACAATTGGAGAGACCACTGAGGTTTCTTAAAAAGATATTACAAGGTACACAAAACAAGTTTTACATGAAAAGACTGAAAGCCCTGCCACTATATTTTGTCTCCTACAGGTTGCTAAGGGTGACCTGTGCCTGGCTTACAGGGCATTCTCTAACCCAGCCCTGATGGAAATGGTACCCATTTGTAAATCAAATTGTATTCACTCAGTCCAGGGATCTTAACCTAGCCTCTGACATGAATAGGTTATGCTGGAAAGATAGATACATCTTCCAGAGACTGTCACTTCTCTGGAATAAGCTTCCACTTCATATGAAACAGAGCCCCTCCCTGACCCTCTGCAAATGCAACCCAGCTCAATGGATGGGTGACTGCAAATTCACTCCTGGGGCAGTGCCCATGTACATCCTGGACTGAGGAAGTCAGCACGGAGTACCATAGACCCTTACCTCTGAAAATGTCAGTCACCTAACCACCAACAATTGGGATAACTTGGGATAAATATGACTAGGCTTGTAAGGGCTCTAGGCCTGTTAGCCTAGTACCTTTTATGAACCTATGAACCTATTTTCAATTTTTGCTTGAATGATAAGAACTTAGCCAACAATGGTATAAGTAGGTGTTGGATATAACTCTGTTAGGGTTTGTTATGGTAAATCTATTCTCCTGAAATTTCTAAACTTGTCATACAAAATAACCATTATCAACAGTTATGTAATTTAATTTCATTCCTTAGTCTCACATATTTGCTTTTTTTTTTTTTTTTTTTTTGCACCATCATGTGTGACATTCATACAATGAGCAGTGACCCATGCCCATTGTACTGCAATCATACAAACAGCCATGAGGGACTTTTCTTTGCATTTTTTCCCATTGTCTTCCTTCTCTCACATACTCTCACCCAGCCCAATAGCTGCCATGACATATTACATTTAGTTCATTTGTTGCTGCTGTCATGGTGCATCAGGCCATTTCATTCCTCATATAGTATGTTAAATCTTCGGCCAGTTGATTACATATTCAGCATGAGAGCATAATCATCTGATCTTGTAGTAGTAAGAATGAGTGTTTGGAATGGGCCAGTTTGCAACTGTGCAGATCAGTCTGACTCTTTCCTCTGCCATGGTAGTAACATCCACAAATTAAATGACTTCATACTGCTTTAACCTTTCTCACTTTTCAAGACTACCTGCTCTGTCCGAGCAAAGTTTGCCATTACCCTCTAGAGAACCTACCATGACCTCACCCTTCCTGGAATTGACATGCCCATATTACCCTCACCAGATCCCACAGACTTCTGAACCACTAATTGAATGCAGGTTACCTGGACCCTAGTCAGGGCTTTAACCTTCTATGTTAAAGGACCTTGCTTGTACGCCATAAACTACTAGATTTAATCTAATTGATCCCTTTAATGAATAATCATGTTTAGCTGAAAAATTAATCTGGACTCAATATAAAATTCCCGTTCTTGTATTCTGGATTATGGTGTGTCAAACTTCCTCAAATTCCAGCTTATTTACTTCATTTAAGAATATGATCTCTTTGGCGTTGTAGTATTCTTGCAGGGAATGTCTTTCTTAAAATTCAGGAGAACTTTATTAATTTCTGCATTATCCTGCTGGGCTGCTATTTTCTCTTTAATATTTGCTTTAATAGGACTGTTCAAAGAGAGTGTAAAACTGTTTCCAGAATGGTATATTCAAAAAGTTGTCCATCTCAGCCCCAGATAGATGTTTAGAGGACTTAACACTGCACACATGTCACATACAGTCAAGTATCACTGCATTTTAGTACTTTTACAAAATTTATTTGAATGCAATAGTATCAGGCCTTCATAGATCCTCACAGTATACAGCAAAGCAGCTTTCTAACATTACTCACAGTCCCCATTGTAATAACTCATAGCTGTTAATGAATACACCATTGCTAATTTTAAAATACCTTTATATTAGTTTACTTTTTATTAACTATATCTGAATTACATGATAAATTATGCCCTACAAACTATAGCTCTCCAACAGTTTTGGGATAAAGACTTCCTTTTAGCAACTAATGTGTAACTGGAGCTGTTCAATCCTAGACTTGCCTTGGTGTTATGGGACTTAACCCATTTAACAGAATGAAACATTTCAATAAATGCAAACTACTAGCTTTACAATTAATTGCAGGTAGGGTTTCTTTGAAGTATTTCATATCCCTTGACAATTGTTTCCTTCTTTTTTCTATTTTGAATATTTTTTTTTGTTTTGTTTTTCTTTGGCGGGTGTTAAAGAGTGAAATCCTTTTAGTTGGCAACTTCAGAACTTTTCACCTTGTAAAGAATAGCAGTATTTCTTTAGTAGCCAGAATTAGAGTTTCAAGTAGCAGTAAGCACAATATTACCTAACATCTAACCTTGTGCCTTTGTCATCTCATATTTCAAAAGGGCATACTTCAATCAATACATTTTCTGCACGCATTTGATTATTATCAGAATTGGAGGCTGCTATCACTGTAAGAATGAATAAACTTCATCTTAGACATTTCTGGTGTTGGAAAATTTTAAGTGTCATCACGTTTATGGTATTGCAACTGACTGATATGAAAACCACATCTTAAAAGCCACTTGGCATCTGGAGAACAGTTTAAAACATGTTGTCCCATCCCCCCTTTAAATAACCACACCAAACACAAAAAGACATTTGACAACCTTTATTAAACTCTGTTATACAATGAACTTTATACACACAAAACCAACATTGGTTATCTTCCTCAGCAACGATGATCTCAGGGCAGCGTCACCACTCACCCTGGACGAATTTACCTCAGGGCAGCGTACCTACCCTCCCTGATCCCTCCTCCACCGAGGCAGCGTACCTACTCACCCACATAAAGAGGCAGCGTACCTACTCACCTTACCTCCATACCAAACCATTAACCAATAACCACCTTCTTTAGAGGGGGAACAGAAGAGGACAATCCTGTCCCTCTTTTCCACCTCAAATTGCCCACATCTTCCATCCATATACAAAAAAGGGAGGGTGGGAGGGCCACCAACTCATGCCAAATGTGCCTGCTTCCTTTAATCCGTAACACTTAATCCTGTCAGAAGTCCCTCCTTCCCCTACCTCACTTCCTTTTACATCTCCCTCTCTCTTTAACCCCTTCACCACCACAATCCCACTATCCTACCCAACTACAATCCTCACCTTAATTTCTTCCACTATACCCTCCCCATACCCCTTTACCCCTTATTGGCAGGACCAGGACAACTTAGTTTGTCCCAAACTACATTTGTTCTGCCCCCCCTTTAAATAACTACACCAAACACATAAAGACATTTGACACCTTTATTAAACTCTATTATACAATGAACTTTATACACACAAAACCAACATTAGTTATCTTCCTCAGCAACAATGATCTCAGGGCAGTGTCACCACTCACCCTGGACGAATTTACCTCAGGGCAGCGTACCTACTCACCCTGATACCTCTTCCACCGGGGCAGCATACCTACTTACCCACATAAAGAGGCAGCGTACCTACTCACTTCACTTCCATAACAAACCATTAACCAATAACCACCTTCTTTAGAGAGGGAATAGAAGAGGACAATCCTGTCCCTCTTCTCCGCCACCAGCCTGGTCCCAGGCTGCCCCCCCCAAACCCTAGCCACAATCATATCCTCTAAAAAGAGTTTCAGATGCAAATTAAAAAACAGATAATTAGGACAAAGCTTGCTTGAAAATATGAACTGCAATCAGCATTTGCTTGTATCTGTATTAGAAAAGTACCTTGAAAAGTAACAGTGTACAATAGATGCTTGTAAATGAAGTACTGGTCACCAAGGCCAGGTTGTTTTTCTGAAATGTTTCTCACAAATCTAGTCATATCAGCAGAAAATCTGAAGTAACACCTGCTGTAGTACAATGCTTAAAGTTGTGTTTGATTACGTCAGCTTAGAAGGCCATGTCTTGTAAAACAGTATAAGAATGAACATACTTCCTGTTAGTAGTTAGACAAATCCTTGTATTTGCATGCATTTGTCTCCTTGCTGCAAGTAAATTAAAGTGCCTTAACTGAACCTTACATGTATTGGTCTTTGAAGTTTTTTCCTTTGACAGATTGGTCCTTCGGACAGGAAACCTTCACTTCGCCTCGGATCAGACAGGCCAGGTGGCTTGAAACCATACAGGGAAGAATCCACATCGGTTCTTCTTATTTGAAAAGTCCTCCAACTGAATTGTCATACAAAAGAGGCCAGCCACTTTCTGATCTGCGACTGAAGGACGGGTTTACTCAAACCAGGTGATCAATCACGAAGGCTCAGGTAAGGTGAATCTACCTTCTTTTCTGTTTTAGGTCAGGGACTAGTGTCAAATAAATTGTTAAAATCAGACTGTAAAAATCATTAGGCTTTTCAAAATGACAGTCAATAACACAGGAAGCTCAAGTTCAAATAACGTTTCTTTACTAATGTACATTAGGAGGCAAAAAACTATACAAAACAAGTATAGAGTTTTGACTGATTACATTCAGGAAATAAACTTCTCTAAATACACTATACATTCAAGCTGCACCCACCTTACTGACGTGGTCAGTCACAGGGCACTTACATCATTACAGTCTACAATATTCTATTCATAAGAAAGTGCTGAGGTAATGCTTTTTAAAAACTTTCCCATGAGAATAATACAGCCTTGCAAGGCACCTGGTCAATTACAATGTCTTTCTGTAAATGTTGCTTCTTTCAAGGTTCTAGGGCCTGTACGAATACAATAGTCAGTTCATTTCTTAATATGTTCCTTTGTCTCTCTGGTAAGCAGCTGCACTCTATCTTCGATAGTGTTCACAAGGCCATCCTTCTCGGTGGAAGGAAGAAAGATATACATGCATACATATTTATTTCTCTCTAACCCAGCAGATAATAATTGCTGAAAGACATAAGCCTGCTGAGCTGGCTACTGCCAGGGTCAGAGGTTAACCACACTGCAGCTAAGTTTCAAGCAATTACATGCAAGATCATTTCTACTGCCATATTGTTAAATAGAATCAAATGCATTACATATTATACTGTTTCTAAACTAGCACTACATATATGTTTAAGTACATATTTTTTCTGACATTCTCCCTCCTTTTAATGCTTTTTATTCTATTCAGAAACATAAACGGTATTGTTTCATTCCCTAGCCACTTCCTCTCTGGAACTTTTAACTAGACAAGTCATTTAATCTATACTTCAGAAAAAGCATCATCTGAAATCAATCTTTCAATTTCAAAATCTTGGTAAAAAGTTTCAATAACAAATATATCAACAAAATCTTTGATTAATCTTTTCATGCAGGGAATTCTACAGTAAACACATGCTCCTATTAGGAGTATACCCACACAAATAACAATTAAAATGTTCAATAGGATGGAACCCCACCCCCCAAACAGATTCTGGAAAAAGTCCATCAGTGGGTTTGGGCCTGGTTTAGTCATTGCTGATACTTGCTGAATTACCTCTAGGTGATTATTTGTCTCGTGACGATTCTCAGGGATAAAAGCACAGCATTCTTCTTCGTGTACCACCTCTTGCCACTAGGGTGAAGTAAAGAGCCATTCGATTTTGTAGCACAACAGTTCTCATTGCATTCAGTTCATCAGTCACCAATTCTAGGGCGGAAAAAGTTGCATTACTCATTACTTTGAGAAGTCTTGACAGCTTCCTCAGCTCCCAGATCGATTTGACTGCTCCATAGGCTGGTAGTATTCCTGCCCAGGATATAACACTGTTGCCCAAGTCCATATGAGTCAATTTATTGTTGTCTTTTACTGAATTATGGTCTTTCCAACCAGCTTCGATCTTCCCAACTGGATTCACAGGTTTCTTAACTGGACCTTCAGATTTTCGAGCTGTTTCCCTTATATTTCGTATCTTACCCAAAGGTAATTCTGCAGTATGTCTTATTGTTGGAACCAGATAACCCAAAAAACAACTGCCGGACCAATTCTCAGTTAACCATTCATATGCCTTTTTCCCACAAATAAAATCATTACTTTGGTACTAATACGTGTTATCCCTGCATGAAACATTTTCCTATCTTTAATAGACAATTGTTTAGTTAAGACTGGATTGTCACGTACTGCATTTAATGTAGTTTTCATTGAACTCAGATATGAATCATAGTTAGTTTACAAACAGTACCCCCACTTCTGACTTTAATGTAACATTTATAAGACATGGTTATATTACAATTACTCCAGCCCACCTGGAGGGTATCACTTTTGTAGAAACATACAACTCCTTTTTGTGTGACAGGTAAAAATAAAGCTATTTTGTCCTGTGATCTCACAGTTCCTGTATCAAAAACAAATTTTCCCAAGTCTCATTTATCCCCAGAGGGACAGCGGACATTAACAGTCTTTTATATGCTGTTGGTATAGCTGTACAAACCCAGCAATTTGAAATGTTCATAGTCTCTGCATACACACGTTTCATGGCCAGGTATGTGTTAAAGTTTGGATGCCAGTCTATAAACAGTTCATCACGTCTTCTCACTTTCACTCGTGTGGTTGAGTGCAGGAAAAAACCACAATAAGAGAAAAATTGTCACACTTATAGTCAACAAATGCACAGCCAACAAAATAATTATGCAATAGTTCTGGGGTTGCTCTGCTTTTCTATTTGCTTTACTCTTGGCCATTTTGCCCTTGTGTATCAAATTGAAAGTTCTTTACCGGTTTGTTCTGTCTTTCATCTGAAAAAGAGTTAAACTGCAAAACAGATTTATTCATTAACAGTTTCTTTATATAATTAGCTAATGAACTGTCAGCCTCCTGCTCTGCAGGCATGAGAGCTTTCCACTGAGGCACATAATATGCTCTCCCAAAAACATTTTAGAGGAGTCAAACCCTTTACATTTATTTAATTCTAAGAAATCCATACAAATAGTGTGGAATGGGTATGGTGGTATAGGAAAACTTCCTTGCTTGTTTTAAATGCTCCTTGTGCATGGTGCTTGTTACAAGTATGACAAGCTGCACAAAATTTTGTTGTATAATTTATGTATCCATATGTTTGGAATATTCTATTTACTAACTGTACCATCCCCCCTGTTGAGACATGGCTCTGCCCATGGCTCAACAAAGCTGCATATCTAAATAAATTAGACGGCAATATTGTTTTTTCCCTTTGGAAATGTACAGTCCATTCTCAAAAATTGCACCTTGTTTTACCCATTTTTGTTTTTCTGCTTTTGTAGTAAGCATTTGCATTGTTTTTAACATGTCTAAATCTAAAATCTCAGAGGGTTGTAATTCCTCATTTAAAAATAAAGTTTCTGAGTCTGAGGCTGCTTGCTTTGCAGCTGCATCAGCTCGTGCATTACCTTTTGCAATCTTATCCTGTTGTTTTGTATGAGCTGCACATTTACAAATAGCTACTTTGGTAGGCAACTGAATAGATTCTAATAGCTCCAAAATAAATTGCGCATGATTAATAGGTTTTCCACTGGATGTAATCATTCCTCTATTTTCTTCATTGTTGTGCAAACACATGCACTGTAGAAAAAGCATACTGACTATCAGTATATATGTTCACTTTCTTGCCTTCTACTAAAGTACATGCTCCTGTCAAAGCTACCAGTTCTGCTGCTTGAGCATACAAGTTGTGTGGCAAAGTTTGTGCTTCTAAAATTTCAGTGTCTGTAACTACTGCATACCCCACCAGATTCTTCCCTGTAGGACCCCTTCTGCATGAGCCATCCACGTAATATGTCACCTCAGCATCATCCAAGGGCATATCTGTAAGATCTTGTCTAGGTAAAGCTAACTGTTCATATGAGGTTGACTCAGCAGTATGGTCATACATGAAAGATGTCTAGCAGGAGAAAGGTATGCAACTTTTTCTTGTAGCAGAATTATTGCAACTGCATGAGGCATTCTCAATGTGAGAGGGTGGAATAACACCACTGAGGCTGAAGCCTGCACTGCCATTGCTGCTGCAACTACTGCTTGTACACAGTGAGGCAAAGATTGCACCACTGGGTCTAACTGTGATGAATAGTAAGCTATGGGGCATTGCTTATCCCCATGCTGTTGCTTTAATACTGATGTCATGTACCCTTGCTTACAATCTACAGTCTGAAAGAACCATTTGTGATAATTTGGAAGTCCTAAAACTAATGAAGAAGCTATTAACTGCTTCAACCTGCAGAAAGCCATTTCTGCTTCTGCTCTCCATTGTAAAATAATTTGGTACCCAGCTCCAACAAAAATTAGTTGTACCTAAGAAAGACATTATTTCTTTCTTAGTTGTTGGTTTGGGTGCTTGCAAAATTGCTTTTTTTTTTTTTCTTCTCTTTTTTCCTTTATCTAGTATTCTACCTCTATTGGATATCACATATCCCAGGTATCTAACCTGTTTTTTCCAAAGTTGTAACTTACTTTTGTTTACTTTGTGTCCTTGTATTGCTAAAAATTTTAATAATGCTACTGTATCCACCCTGCACTGCTGCTGGGTGCTGCTACAAGATGTCATCTACATAAAGTAGAATTTGACTACCTCCGGTGGGTAAACCCTGCCAGGTTGCTAGCCATTTTTGTGCAAATATTATTGGGCTCTCACAATATCCCTGTGGTAGTCGAGTATATGTATACCTTTTACCCTGAAATGTAAATGCAAACCGATATTGACTATCAGGATGTATAGGTATTGAAAAGAAAGCATTGCTAATATTTACCACAGAGAAATAATTCTGTTGCGGTCTCAAATCATTCAACAAGGTATGTGGGTCTGGCACCGTAGGTGCTCTAGGTATTACTGCATTATTTACAGCTTATAAATCTTGTACCATCTGCCATTCCCCGTTTGCTTTTTTAACAGGAAATAGGGGTGTATCACATGGTGAATCAGGAGATTCTACCAGTACTCCTTTTGAGTAATGCTGCTATTATAGGCTTAATTCCTACTTCTGCATCCTTTCTCAAAAGGTATTGTCTTTTCTGTGGTCTAAAAGCTGACTTTGGGGTAATTGTAACTGGTCCTGCTGTTTGAATAAGCCCTACATCTAACTTGCCTGTTGACCACAGAGTTGTTGGAATTTTACACAAGGCCTCTTCTTTTTCTTTTAATAAAAATGCTAATCAGCTGTCCTCACTAGATTGCAAGTGTACAGCTGTATGTGTCTGTGTCAACCAATTCAGTTTTTGTTTTTGTATCCCTTGTTTTGACATTTTTAAATCAGTCTGTTTTCCCATTTTGTTACCTTTTTTCTAAGTCTGCCCATTTAACACTTTTGTTTTTTGTCAAGCTGACATGTGGCAGTCTATTGGACTTATACAATTTCATGAATTCCTGAGGTAATGAACAGCTTACTACACTGTTTCCCTCAGTATCCTAACATAAAGTTCGTAATATTAATCTGTCAGCAGGATTTTTTTTTGAACAATTCTTGCTCATATTTCTTATCAGGTCCTGGTGTGCTACAGTAGTATAGAGTACAATGTAACAAGTGCCGCTGATCAGTGTCAAGGGAGGGTACCTTACTGATGGCTATGTTCATCAGTTCTTTGGCTACTGCCCCTGGACCAGTCATAACTAGGTCCTGGCTGTACCAATAATAGGCTTCACCCTCTGATCACACCACAAAAGCATCCATTTGTCTTTGTGCTTCCATACCCTGCATGGTAGGAACTACTGCTATGCCAAATATCTGCACAAGGTCTCTTCCCAGTAAGTTTACTGGATATTTTGCAGAAACTACAATTTTACTTTTCTGAGTCATACCTGAAACAGGGTCAGTTATTGCTATATTATGGGAGAGTGGTTCCCTGTATAGCTGTCCATTTGCTGCTTTTACTAATATATAATCAGGTGATTCAGAATGTTTTGGTAACTTGGAGGGCTGTATCAAAGTCCGTGACGCTCCTGAGTCACACAGGAATTTGACTTCCCTTCCCTCCACCAGAAGTGTCACTTCTGGTTTTGTATCTGCTAGGTAGAGCTCCAGGCTCAACAATGCTAAATCTAAAATTTCATTTCCATTTTATCCTCTACATCTGTTTGTACTTCCTCTATTCCCTCTACTACATTCACATTTTCTTTTTGTTTATTAACCTTTCCTGATGATTTTTGATTGTTATCACTATCATATAGTCAGTCCTCATCTCCTTTGTCTTCTGTCATTGCTTTCTTATTTTGTTTACAGTCCCTAGCTAGATGCCCTTTTTACCTGACTGTAATACAAATACTTCAGCTCCATCTTCAGCAGTGAAGACTTGTGCCCTTTTTTTTCTTTTTACTATTAAAGTGTCTTTCAGCATGTCTAGCATACTCAAGTAAGGCTTGCAGCCTGCTTATTCAGTGATCTGTCATATGCTTTGTAATAAAGCTACTGATAGAGGCAATGCAACCTTTTAAAAATGCATTTTTTTAATTGTTGTTTAAAGCATTCTAATAATCTAGCATAATATCCATCTATTGTCTCATTTTCCTGTTGTATGCATTGATTAATGCAAGTTCAGTCTGTTTTAAGTTTTCATTTCTCAGAGATTCTGTCTGTCAGACCTTTCACTATGTTGTTTAAAAAAAATGTTTTTGAATTTCTAAGCTTCTGTTTTTCTACAATTTGCTTCCTCAATCCACCTGTGTGCTTGAGGTATGCCTAGTTGGTGCTGCTTTTTTGCCTGACCTCCTGCATCAGATTTAAGCTGTTTAAGGAGTTTAACTAGTGAAAGTTTATCTAGTTTACTATCAAATTCATATTTGTTAACACATTTTGTATAATATCTCACATTATCTGCTCACTGCAATTGCATATACTTCACATTATCCGTTAGGGGCGGATCTCGTGATCTCTCAGTGCACTGATTTCCCATGTCTTAAAAAAGACTGTTACGTAACCCTTCTCTTGTACCACATGGTATCTTCTTCCCTGTATCCACAGTAGTGTCTAGAATGACTGTTTACTTTGCTCTGTTTTTCCCCTGATCTATGACCAAATATACAGTACTTCAATACATTCTAACAACAGTACACTGTAACCTGGTCCCTGATCTAAAACAAAGACAAAGAGGGAAATTCTTCTTACCTGAGCCTCCCGTTTATGACTGCATATTTTTCTTCTTGGGGTCCAGTCTTCCGCTCTTCAGCCACAGATCAGAAAGTGGACAGCCTCTTTACACACAACAATTCAGTCGGAGGTCTTTTCACTTTAAGAAGAACCATTTTGGCAGCTTCTCCTGCGCAGATTTATTACCACCCATGCACTCTGACCTGTAGCTTACCAAGGGAATTCCGACTAAGAAGGACCAAAATGTCAAATAAATTGTTAAAATCAGACTGTAAAAATCATTAGGCTTTTCAAAATGACAGTCAATAACACAGGAAGCTCAAGTTCAAATAACGTTTCTTTACTAATGTACATTAGGAGGCAAAAAACTATACAAAACAAGTATAGAGTTTTGACTGATTACATTCAGGAAATAAACTTCTTTAAATACACTATACATTCAAGCTGCGCCCACCTTACTGACGTGGTCAGTCACAGGGCACTTACATCATTACAGTCTACAATATTCTATTCATAAGAAAGTGCTGAGGTAATGCTTTTTAAAAACTTTCCCATGAGAATAATACAGCCTTGCAAGGCACCTGGTCAATTACAATGTCTTTCTGTAAATGTTGCTTCTTTCAAGGTTCCAGGGCCTGTACGAATACAATAGTCAGTGCATTTCTTAATACGTTCCTTTGTCTCTCTGGTAAGCAGCTGCACTCTATCTTAGATAGTGTTCACAAGGCCATCCTTCTCGGTGGAAGGAAGGAAGATATACATGCATACATATTTATTTCTCTCTAACCCAGCAGATAATAATTGCTGAAAGACATAAGCCTGCTGAGCTGGCTACTGCCAGGGTCAGAGGTTAATCACACTGCAGCTAAGTTTCAAGCAATTACATGCAAGATCATTTCTACTGCCATATTGTTAAATAGAATCAAATGCATTACATATTATACTGTTTCTAAACTAGCACTACATATATGTTTAAGTACATATTTTTCTAACAACTAGATTTGTATTTGTTCTGTTAGAGACTTTGTTTATAAGTCAGGGACAGAAAGTTGTCTTGTCATAGATCAGGGAAACAGAGCGGGTAGGTAGTCATTCTGAAGAGAATATAAAAATATCTGTGGTACCACGTAAAAATAAGGTGTTACGTAACGATTCAAAGGGTTTAACAAAATGGGTAATAATGGTACAAAAAGGTCCCAAAATCTGCCGTTAACCGAAGACGCGAAATACATGCAGTCACAGCATGCTGATAATATTAAATATTACTCAAAATGGGTTAATAAGTATGAATTTGATGGTAAGCTAGAAAAATCCTCACTTGTCAAACTTGTCAAACAGCTTAAAACCGATTCTAAAGGTCGGGTAAAAAAGCAACGTCAATTAGGAATTCCTCAGGCACACAGGTGGATTGAGGAAGTAAACCGAAGGGAACAAAAGAATAATTCAAAAGCAATGTTTTTAGATAAGGAGGACAATAATTTAGTAATAGCATCAGCCCCTCCGCCTCCTTTACCGGAATATGAGGCAAGTGAACAAGTTAGTCCACCCCTGCGATATCCTGCTGTCACTATAAGTAGAGACACTACAAAAGCGAAACCGTTTATTAGAGATCCTGTCAAGACCAGGTCTCGAACACGGGCAGGAAACTCAAAAGGGGACATTGAGTTATATCAAATGGGTAGAAATTCACGATATATGAGTGAAGAAGAAATATGCCCACTTATAGAAGTGCCTAATCCTCAGGCAGGGCAAGAAGGTCAGGACCCAACTATTCTAGTGTATAGACCCTGGAAGACATCCGGAAAGCCACTGAGGGAATTCCCCATCCAAAAGTTAATTTTAGAAAGTTCTTAGAAGATTTGCAAGGAATGAGGCTGAGTTATAATTTAAACGGAGAAGAGGTAGAAAAAGTAGTCAGACAAATTGTGGGACCAGATTGGCACATGATTAGTGGCGACTGGAATCCCCGTGATATTGTGCTCAGGCCCCTCCCACATAGCAGCGCAGAGTTAGACAATAGAGTGAAAGGTCTTACAGACCGAATCTCTAAGAAATGGAAGCCTAGGGCAGACTGGACTTGCATTAATCAATGCATCCAACAGGAAGGTGAAGCTGTTGACCGATATTATGCCAGACTATTAGAATGTTTTAATAACCATTGTGGAATGCAGGTTCCTGAAGATCAGACACACGATTCCCCATATGCGCAACAGTTAAAGAATGCATTTTTGAAAGGCAGTATTGCACCTATAAGCAGTTTAATTACAAAACACATGGTAGATCATCGTACAAGCAGATTACAGTCATTGTTGAATATGCTAGACATGCCGAAAGGCATTTTAATAGCAAAAAGAAAAAGAAAGCCTAAGAATTTTCTGTAGAAGATGGAGCAGAAGTATATGTAGTACAGTCTGGGAAAAAGGGCAAGAAAAATGCCCAGGGAAACAAACAATCTGCACAACGATCAGAGGACTTTGAAGGGCGAAAGAAAAGGGGTGAATGTTTTAAATGCGGTAAGAAAGGACACTTGGCAAGGGATTGCAAGAAAAATAAGAAGGCAACCACGGAGGATAAGGAGGGTGAGGACTGACTATATGATGGTCAGGAATCACTAGAAGGGGATAGCGGAGAAAGACAAATGTGTATGTGATAGAGGGAGTAGAGAATGTGACAGAAGAAATAGAGGAAGTGCAAGAAGTCATGGATAGTGAAGAAAATGAAATATTGGATTTGGCTTTATTGAGCTTAGAGCTCTGTTTAGCAGACACAAAACCAGAAGTCACACTCCTGGTAGAAGGGAGGGAAGTCTCATTTTTGTTTGACTCAGGGGCCTCACGGACCTTGATACATCCCTCCAACTGCCAGAGAACTCAGAGTCACCTGATTGCATATTAGTGAAAGCAGCTAATGGACAGCTGTATCGGGAGCCCCTCTCCCATAATATTGTGATAACTGACCCTGTTTCAGGATTGACCCAGAAAAGCAAAATTATTGTATCTGCAAAATGCCCAGTAAACCTCTTGGGGAGAGACCTTATGCAGCTATTTGGTATAGCAGTAGTTCCGACTATGCAGGGTATGGAAGCACAGCGACAAATTGATACCTTTGCAGTGCAATTGGAGGGTGGAATGTTTTATTGGTACAGCCAGGACTTGGTTACGACTGGTCCAGGGGCAGTGACCGAAGAGTTGATGAACATAGCCATCAGCAAGTTCCCCTCCCTTGACATTGATAAACAGTATTTGTTGCACTGTACTCTGTATTATTGTAATACACCAGGACCTGATAAGGAATATGAGCAAGAATTGTTTAGAAATCATGCAAACAGATTGGTATTACGTAATCTGTACTGGGACACAGAAGGGAACAGTGTAGCCAGCTGTTCATTGCCCCAGGAGTTCTTTGCACTCTATAAATCTAATTGATTACCACATGTTAGCTTAACTAAGGACAGGAATGCAAAAGGGATAGACTTAGGAGAAAAAGTCACAAGATGAGAAAAACAGACAGAGTTAGAACTGTCAGAACAAGGAATACAAGTGCAGAAGCTGAATTGGATAACCCAGACCCACCCAGCTGTACACTTGCAGTCTAGCAAGGACAGCTGATTAGCACTCCTATTGAAGGAGGAAGAGAATGCCTTACAGAATATACCAGAAACTCTCTGTTCAACAGGAAAATCAGATGTAGGACTTACTCGTACAGCGGGACCAGTTACTATTATGCCAAAGTCAGCATTTAGACCACAAAAAAGACAGTATCCCTTAAGAAAAGATGCAGAGGTAGGAATCAATCCTTTTATAGCAGTTTTACTTAAGGAAGGGGTGCTGGTGGAATCTCCTGATTCACCATGTAACACACCCTTATTTCCTGTTAAGAAAGTGAATGGGGAGTGGTGTATGGTCCAAGATTTACAAGCTGTAAATGACGCAGTAATACCGAGGGCACCTACGGTGCCAGACCCACACACCCTGTTGAATGATTTAAAACCTCAACAGAAATATTTTTCTGTGGTAGATATCAGCAATGCGTTCTTTTCGATACCGATACACCCTGACAGCCAGCATTGGTTTGCATTCACATTTCAGGGGAAAAGGTATACATATACGTGACTACCACAGGGGTATTGTGAAAGTCCAACAATATTCTCACAAGAAATGGCAAGCAACTTGGCGGGGTTTACCCCACCGAGAGGTAGTCAGATTTTGCTTTATGTTGATGATATCCTGCTGGTGTCCCCCACCCAGCAAGATTGTAAAGAAGATACCATAGCGCTATTACAATTTTTAGCCGCTGAAGGATATAAAGTAAACAAAAATAAACTGCAGCTTTGGAAAAAACAAGTTAAATACCTAGGATATGTAATATCCAAGGGGGGTAGAACATTAGATGAGGACAGAAAAATAGCGATTTTACAAGCACCAAAACCCACTACCAAGAAGGAAATGATGTCCTTCCTGGGTACGACTAATTTTTGTCGGAGTTGGTTTCCAAACTATGCCTTGGAATCTGCACCACTGACTAACCTGATTTATAAAAAGCCTATGGCAGCACAGGATTTGTTACAATGGACACCAGAAGCAGAATCTGCCTTCTAAAAACTGAAACAGTTACTAGCGTCCTCACTAGTTTTGGGATTACCAAACTATCATAAACATTTTTTTCCAAACTGTAGATTGTAAGCAAGGTTATGTGACATTAGTGTTAACACAGCAGCATGGGGACAAGCAATGCCCTATTGCTTATTATTCATCAAAACTGGACCCTGTGGCATGGTCTTTACCTCACTGTGTACAAGCAGTAGTTGCAGCTTCAATGGCGGTACAGGCTTCGGCCTCAGTAGTGTTGTTTCACCCTCTCACATTGAGAGTGCCTCATGCAGTCATGATTATTTTACTACAAGAAAAGGTTGCATATCTTTCCCCTGCTAGGCATCTTTCCTGTATGACTATATTGTTGAGCCAACCTCATATGACAATTGAACGATGTACAACTTTGAACCCTTCCACCTTGCTCCCAACCCCTGCAGTTGGCACACCACACAGCTGCCTACAGGTGATTGAGCAAAAGACACTGCCTAGAAAAGACCTTACGGATGTTTCCTTGGATGATGCCGAGATGACATACTACGTGGACGGCTCATGCAAAAGGGGTCCTGCAGGACAGAACCTAATAGGATATGCAGTAGTTTCTGACATAGACATTATAGAAGCGAAATCTTTGCCACACAGTTTATCTGCACAGGCAGCAGAATTGATTTCCTTGACACGGGCATGTACCTTAACAAAGGGTAAATGTGTGAACATTTTTACTGACAGCCAGTATGCTTTTTCTACTGTACATGTTTTTGCGCAACAGTGGAAAAATCGAGGAATGATAACATCTACTGGCAAACCGATTAATCATGCACAGTTTGTTTTAGATCTTTTAGAATCCATTCATCTACCTCAGAAAGTAGCTATTTGTAAATGCACAGCTCATACCAAGCAACAGGATAGGATTTCAAAAGGTAATATGAGAGCTGATACAGCTGCAAAGCAGGCAGCTTCAGAAGTATTTCTTTTGAATGAGGTATTACAACCCTCTGATATTTTAGACTTCGAAATGTTAAAGACAATGCAAACACTTACTAAGCAAACTGAAAAACAAAGATTGGTAAAACAAGGAGCAATTCTCGAAAAGGGGCTGTATATCTCTAAAGAAAGGAAACCGATATTGCCATCTAATTTGTTTAGATATGCAGCTTTGTTGAGCCATGGGCAGAGCCATGTCTCAAAAGGGGGGATGGTACAGCTGGTGAACCGAGTGTTCACGACATATGGCTTCTCAAATTACTCTAAAAAATTCTGTTCGTTACACCTGTAATAAACATCATGCACAAGGGGCATTAAAGCCCAAGCAAGGGAGTTTCCCTACACCACCGTATCCGTTTCATACTATCTGTATGGATTTCATAGAGTTGAATAAATATGAAAATAAGAAATATTGTCTTGTCATTGTAGATATGTTTTCCAGATGGGTGGAAGCCTTTCCGACTAAAAATCCAGATGCTACAACGGTAGCCAAAGTCCTTGTCAAAGAAATCATCCCTAGATTCGGCATTCCGGAAAGGATCTACAGTGACAATGGCACGCATTTCGTGAATCAGACCATACAACAGCTAAGTAAATATTTCGGAATTTCTTTAAAAAAATCAATGTGCGTATCACCCTCAATCAGCAGGGCTAGTAGAGAGGCATAATGGGATTTTAAAGTGTAAGCTAAGAAAGTTAATATCAGAAACACACAGAAATTGGATGTACTGTCTGCCCCCGGCACTGTTGAGCATGACAACTATTCCGAATGCGAAAGGACTGACTCCTTTTGAAAAGCTCTTTGGAAGGGCTTACTATATACCTCAGTGGAAATCTCTCATGCCCACAGACCAGGAAGCTGATGGTTCATTAGCAGAGTATATGCGTAAGTTATTAAATTCTAAACATCTGTTGCAGTTAAATTCTGTTTCAGATAAAGAACAAACCAGACCGTCAGAAGTGGCAGTGCCCCCTGGAACTTGGATCTGGCTGAAGGTGGTCAAAAAGAAAAATTGGGCATCTCCAAAGTGGGAAGGTCCACATCAAATGCTCTTGTCAAAACCCACTGCAGTCAAAATCACGGAGCGTGCCTCTTGGATCCACCTGACGCACTGTAAATTAGTTAAAGACTTTGAACTAGACAAAAATCTTGTCACATGCCAAGAGCAAAAATGATAGAGTCCAGAAGAAACAGGAATGCAGAACAACCCTTTCCTCAGAAGTATTGCATAATCATCCTATTAACTGCATTTGTGACAATAATCTTTTTGTTGTGGCCTTTTCTTTTCCCAGCCACAGAGACTGAACTGAATAAACGTGAAGCGTTACTCATAAACTGGCATCCAAACTTTAACACTTACCAGGCAATTAAATATGTGTATGCTGAGACTTTCAATGTTTCAAATTGCTGGATTTGCACAGCTTTGCTGACAGCATACAGGGGTTATTAATGACTACAGTCCCCCTAGGAGTCAATGAGACCTGAGAGAACTTGATTTATGATACCTCAACCATTACAGCACAAGATAAAATAGCATTGCACTTGTCTGTTCCACAAAAGGGAACTGTGTGTTTTTATAAAAATGATACTGTTCAGGTGGGTTGGAGCAATTTCAATGTGACTGTTCCTTATAGATGTTATACTAAAGGAAACAAAGAAGAACTTTTTTGTAATACAAACTATGATTCATTTCTTGGATTGAAGCACAAAACACTTGATGAAGTAAAACATAATTCTGTTTTTTATAAACAGCTGAAAATTTGATAGAAAAATGTTTCATGCAGGGCGAGTGTACATTTATAGCAAGGTTACTACTAAAGTAGAGGATTGCTATTTTGTGTGTGGCAGAAAGGCATACAAATGGTTACCTGAGAATTGGTCCGGCAGTTGTTTTTTGGGTTACCTGGGTCTGGCCATACGACACACTGCAGTTTTGCCTCATGGGAAAATTCGAATTGTCTGAGAAGTCATCAAGAAACCTGTAAATCCAGTGGGACAAACTGATGCGCGTTGGAAAGACCATCACTCTCTAGGCAAAGGACTGACACACATGGACTTGAGTGATAG
Organism: Protopterus annectens; assembly: GCF_019279795.1. Taxonomy (NCBI): domain Eukaryota; kingdom Metazoa; phylum Chordata; order Ceratodontiformes; family Protopteridae; genus Protopterus; species Protopterus annectens. The sequence continues at coordinate 252,018,498 of NC_056730.1, read as the reverse complement.
CGTTATATTGTGGGGAGGCAAATTACCAGCATATGGAGCAGTGAAATCGATCTGGGAGCTGAGAAAACTGTCAAACCTTCTCCAAGTAATGAGCAAAGCAACTTTTTCTGCTCTCGAATTGGTAACTGATGAACTGAATGCTATGAGAACTGTAGTGCTCCAAAACCGCATGGCTCTCGCCTTCACCCTAGCGGCGAGAGGTGGTACATGCACTTTAATCCAAGAAGAATGCTGTTCATATATTCCTGACCATAAACATGAGATAGACAATCATCTTGAGGTAATTCAGCAAGTGTCGGCCATGAACAAACCAGGCCCAAACCCACTGACAGACTTTTTCCAGAAATGGTTTGGGGGGGTGGGGTACCATCCTAATGAACATCCTGATTGCCATTTGTGTAGGTATGCTCCTACTGGGAGTATGTGTTTGTTGTGGTATCCCCTGCATGAAAAGACTGACTAAAGACCTTATAGACATGTCGGTTTCTGAAACCTTATATCAAAGTAATGAGTTTGAAGAGCTGTTAAAAGACTAAAAATGCTTTCATAAGTTTAAACTGAATGACTCTCTTAACTGCAAATCCTGAGTGGAAGAGGCTAGGAGAAGAAAACAAACTGTTTATACTTATTTTGAAAGTAGAATAAAAGTATTAATAGGGGGGAAATGTTAGAGAAATATGTATTAATGTGTGTATTAGCAATATGCTTAGTGCATTTAGAACTTGAAAAGAGTTAACACATTTATTCTATTTCATACTGCATAAATCTGTACAAACTGCAGTTGCTTTTTGACCTTGTACTGTCAGCTAAATCTTGCTTGTGTCTTGGAAATTTACTGAGAAGCAGATGATTTCTGTTTGCATTAGGAAAATAATGAATAGAACAATACTGCTTATATGAAACTCAGACAAGAAGTTCCGCTGTGCTATGAGAACATACACAGCTGTAGAAATAACAGATAATTAGGACAAAGCCTGCTTGGAAATATGAACTGCAATCAGCATTTGCTTGTATCTGTATTAGAAAAGTACCTTGAAAAGTAACAGTGTACAATAGACGCTTGTAAATGAAGTACTGGTCACCAAAGCCAGGTTGTTTTTCTGAAATGTTTCTCACAAATCTAGTCATGTCAGCAGAAAATCTGAAGTAACACCTGCTGTAGTACAATGCTTAAAGTTGTGTTTGATTACATCAGCTTAGAAGGCCATGTCTTGTAAAACAGTATAAGAATGAACATACTTCCTGTTAGTAGTTAGACAAATCTTTGTATTTGCATGCATTTGTCTCCTTGCTGCAAGTAAATTAAAGTGCTTTAACTGAACCTTACATGTATTGGTCTTTGAAGTTTTTTCCTTTGACACCCTCCTTCCTCTACCTCACTTACTTTCACATCTCCCTCTTTCTTTAACCCTTTCACACCATAATCCCACTATCCTATCCAACTACAATCTTCACCTTCATTTCTACCTCTATACCCCCCCACACCCTTTTACCTCTTATTCGCGGGACCGGGACAACTTAGTTTGTCGCAAACTACATTTGTTTAGTTACATTCTCAGACTACTCAAAATTAACCAACCTAACCTTTACAAGTATGAACAGGAAGGAAAAATGTAGGTAATGCCCCGACTATATTCACATGTAAGCAGAAAGGCACACTTACTTTAATTCTTTTTTACAGCAGCAATTATAGATGTTCCTAAAAGTGTTGCATTGATTCCATTGCACTTTGCAGTAACTGGCACTTCACTTTGTATGACCTAAGAGTTTTTTAGACTTTACCAATTTCAGATAGAACTAGCTTTGCAAATCAGAAAGCCAAACATAAAGAGATGCCTCCATACCCTATATATTATTGAAACTGAATGTGACTAATATTTTAACATATCTATAATTAGAAATCAAAAATCATGATTATTAGTGTGTGCATTGTCTATTTGTTAGTTGACTGGACTAACTATATACTGAGCAAGTATGTACAATTATTTATAAGCCATATATGACAGGCAATACATTTGTTAACACTGCTCTAACAAATCTGCCTTTTCATGATGTTTCTAGAAATCACATGCTATTTTTGTAACTTTTCAAATAATAGGTAGGTGAACTGAATAAAAATGGCCTTTTCTATTCAGAATTCTAGCATTATAATTGAAATTCTTTTTTTTTTTTTGAAAAACAATTTTATTAGATTTTAACTAAACAAATTGAGCATGCCAATAAGTGTATTTAGAAATCTGTGAGCATAAAAAAGAACACTATGTACAAGTACAAACAAGAACAGCAATTTACAAGAGTATCTACTAATAATGAAGACTCTTAAAAAAATCCTATACATTACAATTGATATGAGTAGAGCTATTTTTGTTTTTCAAGCAGTTCTTGAACTTTGTCCATGTATTATAGAAGGAAGAGATTCTAGAATATCTTGATTTAATGGTGAAAATTTGCAGATGCCATACTTGGGTTGGAATATTTATGAATTATTTGAAAGAGGGTGCAACTTCATTCTTCCAATTCTTGGTTATAACTTTACTAGGAATTAATAAAATGGACCATAAAGGGGTGTATTCCATTCTTTTAACACAAACAGGAATAGGGGTATTAAAAAGAATTATTGACTTAGATAAAACAAAATAGTCTCCAAATAAAGCCTGTAAAAAAGAATAATGTTATTCCAATAAGATGTAAGTACAACACAATCAAATAACGTGTTGCCAATCTGCTTTAAGCTCCTGTTTACATCTCCAACAAACGTGCTACTTTTTACACATTAATTACATTTTATGAGGTGTGAAGTAAGATCTCTGCAAGAATTTCAAAGTAAAAAGTTTCCATCTAAGAGAAGACATTGTCTGTTTAGAAAATATTAGAAATTATTGTTCATCCTCTTCATCTGGATATCTGTTATTAATATGAGTAAACTAGTTACAATAATTGTCATTGCAAACTTTTATTTCTTTTCTCACTACTCTGTATAATTTGGTTAAGAGACCTTCTCCTAATGTGTTTTGTTATATTGATAATATTAAAAATTCAATTAATTGTGGGATAAGATCTCTTACCCTTGGTTGTATTAACTTAATTTTACCTTCCACATATTGTCTGCAAGATTGTACATCCAACCACATACATTTGCATAAATCATATTTACTTATGAAATAATCAAGAGAATACACGTTTTCATTATTCATTAATTGAAACCAATATATATTAGATGTTTTCTTTAAATGTAATAATTGTGACTAACTTTGAAGTGAAATATTATTTTGAGTGCATGCTATAGGGAAAAGAAGAAAAATCCATGAATTATGTGTTAGATTTCTAGAAATTAAGTTTCTAAAGGTATTTAATATAGAAGAAATAAAGTAAAAGTCAGTAGTCTGGTATTTTCGTTCTGAAAATTAATCTTTTAACAACCAATATAAACTATTGTATAGTAAGATTATAATTAAAGTTTACATTATATTTACATTTTATAAAAAGGCATCCTAGACACTCTTTCCATCTGGCTGTGCAAATATTATTTATCCAAAGAGATATTGATTTGATAATTGATGATAAAGAATATAATTCTAGATCTGGTACTCCAATCCATCTTGCTGTCCATTCCCTTGTATGATGATTTAATGCAATTCTTGGTTTGTTGGGGAACCAAAGAAATTTTAAAATGAATGTATTAAGTTATTTAATACATTTTTTAGATGGAGTTAAACATAATGATTGAATAACATATAAGATTTTGGTAAAATAATCATTTTTATTATGCAAACTCTCTCTTTTAATGTGAAGAAAAAAATGTTCCATTTATTTATTAGATTATTTATACTGATTATCCTGTTAGCATAATTGTAATTTATTATTTCATTAATATTATCTGTTACAGTTATCCCTAAATAATTCATTTTTCTCTTTTTGACAATTGCAAGAATAATAGTTTACTGTCTTTCACTAGCATGATTATTAGCTTTAATAAAAAGCTACAAGAATGATATGAAATATAAAGGGTTAATTTAGAAATAGTATAAAATGCTGAAAAATAAAAAGCAGTAAGTGTGCTGGCATAGCTTAGATTTTTAGGATCCATGTAAAGGAGTATGTTATTGAGAAAGAATATCTGTAAAATAACTGTGCATATGGCAGCTGGAAGGGAATCAGCAAAGTAAAGAGATGTAACATCAAGTTTCAGATAGTGCTGGAACACCACATTTCAGATAATGCAAGACTGAGTTTCCATGGATCATCAAACTACAAGGAACCAAGGACAAGGGAACAAATGACAAAGAAAGAACTGTTATACATCAGACTCTGAGAAAAAAATATCAAACATTGTGGTATAAATATGAGTATAACAGTAAACAAGCTTTGGGAATTTGCCATAGAGAGCTGACAACATCTGGTGTTGCATGCTTGTAGATCCAAAAGGAAAATGTAATAGAAAGCGTATTAACTGAAGCAGTTGTCTCATTGTATTTATTGTACTTAGTACAATACAGTAATAAGACTAGTTGATCACAATAAGTAGTTAAATATACATTGGTATGCTTGCATGTAAATGCAAGCAACAGCAAGAAACCAACAGGAAGACGTCATATAATTTTTCAATGGTGAGCCCCAGTTGATGGACTGAATGGCTTCTTATTGTGACAACTACAGCTTCTTTTTTTATTTTATTCAGTTAGTACATTCCGTTCCAGTGCAAACATTTACCTCCTTCTTATGCACAGTATCCAGTAGCAGAACAGTGCATCTCTGCAGATTCCACAGGTCCTGTACATTCACACAGCTGAATCTGCCAGCTGTGTTTGACCACCTTTTGAGAGAATCAACAAGGGCCTTTCCACATATTCTCGATGGAAGATTTGGCCACCTTACACACAGATACTGGTAATTCTTTTTTTTGTTTCTCATTCTACAGCATGGATGCCATAAACAACTGTAAGACTACCTTTCAGGTAGACAGTAATAATAGTCCAGCACATGTATGGTCAGAATTTAAAGATTGGTATAAACATAACAGTAACCCACATAGTACTTTACTAGGTAAAGTTCATGTCAATGCTTTATGTACTTTTGACTGGTATCTTAAATAGCAACATAATTTGTATGACAGTAAACATTTATTGTGCAAGTCATGTGAAACTGCTTTCTGTGTGCAATGTCATAAAAGTACTAAACAACCAGATGCATTATGTCCTGTCACCAAATGTAAAATGTTAATTTCAGAGTTACAATATCAGTCAAGTCAGTAATTTAGAAAATTGTCTGTACATATTGCTAGACAAAAGTGGTATAAAACCACTGCACTTTACAAACAGATAAAAACAGAGATGAGGTTCATGGTAAACAAAAAACATTTAATAAACTTCTAAGACAAATTAGGAGTGAGTTCAAAAAGTTCAGACAGCATATGCCAACACTTTTTCAGAATTGCATAACAGCTTTGAAGTCAGCAGAACAGAATACTGACAAATATAATCCATTTAGTAAAGAGTTAAAGCAACAGCAGCTAATTACGCTGATAAACTTTCATTCAGTTAAAGCAAGGCACTTAAATAGTGATTTTAAAACCATTTCAGATAACAAAACAGTTCTAGGGCATAGAAATAAAATGAAAGTAGTTAAACACAGTAAAGACATAATGTCATAAGACTGACATGCATGTATTTTCTTTTCACCTAAAGTGCAGCAACACACAGACAACAGCAAATGTAAATCATGTAAATGTATTTGTTTTAAACATGAGTTAGTTAAGTCAGTATCTCTTTTGTTTCTTACAATATTTTGTAATTGTATCATAGCATAAAAAATAGCAAAGACGCCAGCAAAAACAGTATTCAAAAGCAATATTATGCATAGTTAACAAGTTAATGTTTATTACAACTGCATTCTAATATCAAGTTGCAAGTATAATAATGAATGACTAAAGGTATGAGTAAGTGCTAAAGGAGTAAAGAGTTAAGGGTCTGTAATGCTCAGAAACAAAAATAGTATGTGAGCTCAAATCTTTCTAGGCTTGAATGGGTAGTTACAAGGAATGTTGTATAAGATAAAATGTTACTGGTACTGAAATTTATAAGGTCAAGGAAATAGGATGGGTTGCCAGGCCAAATGGCTTACATTTTTCTAAAACATTATTGTTAAATATTCATGTACATCATTAAGCAAAAAGCACAAAAGCCTACAAAAATCCTGTTTGGTAATTGTAATAAGATGTCACAATTGTGCATACATGTCATTAATAATCTGTATGTAAGTAAATACTACACCAAGTACAGTCAGTACATGGCCTATAGTATGCAGTTAAAATAAAGTATGCAGGTCCCTCTACAAAAAGGGAGTTTAGAAATAGCTAGTAGTAAGAGTAATTGTATTTTCAAAATGGGTAAAAGTAATTCATATTACAATTTTGACAGTATAGCCAACATCAAAAGCTTTATACAAATATTTTCTGTTTTTGAAAATGGCTAAAAGAATAAGCAAATGTGTAAAACCAAAGTGTCACAGTCTATGTAACAGCCAAAGGGTAAGCATACATTAAATTCTCACAGCATAAAGCAAATAAAGAAAACTGCAATAAAACGATGTATACTACAGGGGGAAGGGCATACTTTCAGTTTTACACTAACGGTGTAAACAGTACTGCAAAAGGAACTTAAAAGTATAAAGTGTTAATATGTTTCAAGTAATGTAATTAGCAGGCTTCTGTTTAATGCTAAGTTTGTAAACTGAACTGAGTGTACATTACAGCCAGTTATGTACCAATGCAAAAACAATCTGTACAAGCAGGTGTATTCTGTACGGTATGTAGTAAATGGTGTATCTATGCAAATACAGTAACAAGTCAAAGCTTGACATTTGTGACATATGTGTGTTTTTTTTTCAAAACACAAGACTGCAATGCCTTTGCAATAAAATCTTCAAGCATTGTCAATACATTACTGTATAGAACATCACTGTCTAGAGTCATATTCAGATTCATCCAGTTCTAATAGTAATGGTTGTCATCATTGTGTTGACAATATTAAACTGTGTTAACTTGCTGTATTAAAAGAAAACTAAAAGTTTTATTTCCCAGTGTGTTTCTAGTTAATAGCAATATAACTTGACTAAAAAGTACATACTAGTGTTGACAGTTTGTATTTAAAATAAAACAGAGTGAATGTATACAGTGATAGATATCCCTTAGAATAGCAGGTTCAAGATGCCCCAACAAACTCGAAGCAGGAATACCAATGTACACAGATTTATTAACAAAAAGATCACGTACAAAACTGATCAGATGTTAGAATGGTTAAGCGCTTTCATCTGTCTCCACACAGATTTCATCAGAACCAATGGAGCTCCTACAATCCAATCCTTATATAGCATTTTTGGCGCCAAAATCCTTGAATCAGTAATTTACTATTTAAATGCATAAATACATAAATTAAATGCTATTTTGTACAGCACTGTATGTTTAACATAATTAAAACAACCCTATCTACAATTTAATATATTACCCCTAAAAAATTTTTTATTATTATAAAGTCTACATATATTGTCTGAAGCGTCTACTACATGCTTCTAAAAGAGGTATGACTTTCATCAACTGTTTAAACACTTTGTCTTCCACTCAATGTATTAATACCATGTAATAATAATTATCTATATACTCAGTAGAAATAAATAGGGACTGATACATTATTCACCTACACTACTGCATCCACATTACCCATATGTCAGGAATAAAGGCTGTATTCCTATACAATTTCCCAAGAGTAATATGTGTTCAATAATAATACAAGATATACAACATACTTATACAATAGAAATGTTATAGGAACTGGTACATTATTTTACTTTCGCCATTATCGACCAAGTAGAGATTAGTGATAGAGGGGGCAATTGGAAGACATACTTGGCTTGGATTGAAAGTAAATGGCAAATATGTACAGATGCAACAACACCACCAGGTATTAATGATCATATCAGTTTGAAACCTTTTCTAGCTTTGAATTAAAGGGTTATAATACTTGAGAACATGTTTATAAGTATTCTTAATATACTGTTTAAGTATATTGTACATCCTGTGTTATTATTATTGAATACATGTTACTTTTGGGATATTGTATAGGATTACAGCTTATCTACCTAACATTGCGGTAATGAGGATACAGTAGTGCAGGTGAATAATGTACCAGTTCCTATAACATTTCTATTGTATAAGTATGTTGTATATCTTGTATTATTATTGAACACATATTACTCTTGGGAAATTGTATAGGAATACAGCCTTTATTCCTGACATATGGGTAATGTGGATGCAGTAGTGTAGGTGAATAATGTATCAGTCCCTATTTATTTCTACTGAGTATATAGATAATTATTATTACATGGTATTAATACATTGAGTGGAAGACAAAGTGTTTAAACAGTTGATGAAAGTCATACCTCTTTTAGAAGCATGTAGTAGACGCTTCAGACAATATATGTAGACTTTATAATAATAAAAAATTTTTTAGGGGTAATATATTAAATTGTAGATAGGGTTGTTTTAATTATGTTAAACATACAGTGCTGTACAAAATAGCATTTAATTTATGTATTTATGCATTTAAATAGTAAATTACTGATTCAAGGATTTTGGCGCCAAAAATGCTATATAAGGATTGGATTGTAGGAGCTCCATTGGTTCTGATGAAATCTGTGTGGAGACAGATGAAAGCGCTTAACCATTCTAACATCTGAGCAGTTTTGTACGTGATCTTTTTGTTAATAAATCTGTGTACATTGGTATTCCTGCTTCGAGTTTGTTGGGGCATCTTGAACCTGCTATTCTAAGGAATATACAGTGATAGATATGTTTAAAACTGTATAAATACATGTGTACATCTATTTGCTAGTTAGATGGATATACACATCTGTTGCTATAATATATGTAGAAATAATATAGTTAGTTAAATACATGTATTTCTGTTTGCTAGCATACATATATTCTGGTACAGCTTGAGACAAGCTGAATGTTCAGTGTCGGGAACATGCCTCAGGGACTATAGATAAAAATGCAGCTGTGAGACAAAACACGCAGCATTCAACACAGACATCTGCATTTCATTTGCATCATTCTGAACATCAAAACAGAGGGAATTACAATATTTCACTAATAAAACTTAGTTAAAAAATGCTACACAAAATAGAACACAAGCCAATTTCAGTTGTAAAAAGCATACAAAAGTATGTTTGGGAGGATAACATTTAACACAAATATAACAACATGGTTAGTTAAACAAGGTCGGGCATACTTAAAAGTAGGAAAAAACTCAAAGACTGACATAAACATTTCAATAAACAGCTCTATCTCTATTAGATGCTGTACATTACCTCAAAAATGTAGCAGTTCTGACAAGGGAAGACATCATGCAAAAATGAGCGTGTACACAATAACACAAACTGACAAGAGAAGACATGACACAGTGTATAGACAATAACACAAAAATAAAAATAAACTCAACATGGAAAAATGGGTATAATTTCTACCAATACTCTGTTTATTTGTATAAATTATACAGTAATCCAAGAAAAGGACCATGGGTTAAAACACTTACCATTTTGGGTAACAGGCCAATACTTCATACAGATCAAATGGTAAAAATACCACCCACTTGTACTATGATAGGACAACAATACCAAAAAACAATATTGCACTTCAATATTACATTTCCAAGTTTTAAAGATACCAATTTCAAATTTCAAAATATTTGTTAAGTGGCACCACAGTTTGCATGTATGTAGTTTGAAATAACCCAGTGTTAATAGTAATAGACAAAAACAGAAGCTGGCACTGCTCATAATTGGTGGGACATATTCAGAGAATGGTCATCATCTGAGACCAAATTGCTAAATTGGTTAATACATTCTGTGATGATAGTTTTAGGGGTCATAATAATAATGACAGCTTAAAATTGTTTTTATATGCTGCAGGTTACAAAGAGTTGCAATAACTCAACAAGTAATAATTGTAAATATGAGCAATGCGGTAAATGTTGTAAATAGTGATGCTAATGAACCAAATGCAGTCTTTTCTTTAACTGAATTTAGTCCGTTCCTCCAAAAAATAATGTAAGGGGGACCTGAAAGGATAATAGTTCACTGTTTTTTCACTAGCGTGATTATTAGCTTGAATAAAAAGCTGCAAGAATGATATGAAATATAAAGGGTTAATTTAGAAATAGTATAAAATCTTGAAAAATAAAAAGTAGCAAGTGTGCTGGCATAGCTTAGGTTTTGGCATCCATGTAAAGGAGTATGTTATTGAGAAACAAAGTCTGTAAAAAATAACTGCGCAGATGGCAGCTGGAAGGACATCAGTGAAGTAAAGAGATGTAACATCAAGTTTCAGATAGTGCTGGAACACCACATTTCAGATAATGTAAGACTGAGTTTCCATGGATCATCAAACTACAAAGAAGCAAGGACAAAGGAACAAAGGACAATGAAAGAACTGTTATACATCAGACTCTGAGAAACATATCAGGCTGTTTGGTATAAATATGAGTATAACAGTAAACAAGCTTTGGAAATTTGCCATAGAGAGCTGACAACATCTGTGTTGCATGCTTGTACATCCAAAGGGAAAATGTAATAGAAAGCGTAATAACTGAAGCAGTTGTCTCAGTGTATTTATTGTACTTAGTGCAATACAGTAATAAGACTACCTGATCACAATAGGTAGTTAAATATATTTTGGTATGCTTGCATATAAATGCAAGTAACAGCAAGAAACCAACAGGAAGATGTCATATAATTTTTCATCAATGCATTTATAAATATATCATTTACCCTGTCAATATCACTATAAATACTGGCAATTATGGGTATTATTTTTGTTTTGTTATCTTTAAAGGACAGACCAGATTTTTTGGAACATATCCATTGTCTTACAACAGCAGAAAGGGAACTATCACTGTCATTCAATACCAGAAGAATGCCATCAGCAAACAATTGGATTTAAGAAATCAAATTTGCATTTATACCAATGCCTTTTATGTCTAAATTACCCTAATAAAATTAGTAAAAGGTTTCATAATTAGAGTGAAAAGCAGGGGTGAAAGAGGACATCCTATTTCAGTTCAAAATTTGTATTGAATGAGAAGTGCAAGTACCTGTTTTAATGTACGCTAAACAATTGTCATAAAGAAGATTTATAAGATGTGTAAAATTACTTGAAAAAGTACATTCCTCAAAGACTAACAAAAGATATTTCCAATTCACAAAATCTAAAGTACTATTAATGTCTAGACTCATTAATGTTTGATTTGCTTTTGTTAGTGAATTACTGTGATTACTCTTTTGATATTGTCATAAGTATTTGTATTTAGAATAAAACCAGTTTGATCCTCATTAATCATGGAAGGTAGAATATATTTTACTCTATTAGCAAGAACTGCCATGAATAATTTATAGTCTACATTTAAAAGAGAAATTGGTCTGTATGAAGAACGTTCAGTTGGATAGTTATTAGTTTTTAAAATTGGGAATATAAGAGTATATTTCCAGGAGAGAGGAACTTTTCTATAGTCTTTAACTATAGAAAAAACTTTGTGTAATATGTTTAAGTCTTCTTTGGGTAGTAACTTGTAGATTTCTGTTATAATTCCATCATTACCTGGTGCCTTGTTAGGTTTTAATTTGTTAATTTGAGTTTGAATTTCAGACATTGAGACAGATTTATCAATTAATTCCACTGGGTTATCAGATAACTTAGTTTTTATATTGTTGGGTGAAAGTTTTGATTATCCCTTCTGAGTCTGTTATTGCTTTATATTGATGGATTTTATTGTAATAATTCCTAAATTCTTTTAAAATATTTTCTATTTCCATCACTCTTCCTTTTCTCTTATGTGAATTGAAAAACTTAGAGGAGAAACAGAAGGCCATTGTAGATGGGTCAGCTATGATGCAGTAACTATGGAGCAGGATGGGCAATAAGTTTTCTTTCTGGCAAGAGCTGAAGTTAGACTAATACTGTATCCAGTGGGTACAGCAGGTAATAGGAACAGGCATTTTCTAAGGGGGCAAATATTATAGTGGTTTTAGATCCTTTAGGAAATGCATGAACTAACTCACAAGATGTATGAATTGGGTGGGGTGGTGTAGTTCTGTGCTGCTGGGATATGAATGAAGTATTGGTGTGAGGGCTTGAGGTAATAATGGTGGATTGTTATAAATGGGCTAGGAAGAGGGTCATTATCTTAAAAAGCATGGCAATAGTGATGAAGTTAATAGCCATGGTAGTGATTGCCAAAGGATGGTGGCAAAGTAGAATGTCGGCATAGACATGGACTAGATATTTTTCTCATTTTGTTAAATGTATGTTGGATATAAATGTAGATATAAATAAAGCAGTGATTGTATATGACTTAAGTATGGTATCTCTATAATTAGGGAGGTTGTCTGGCCAAAACAACTACCATCAGCATTGCAAGAAGTAATTTTTGGACAATATGGAAAAGCGGGTTTTCCCAGATGCACAGAGACTGTGAATTGAGTCATATAGATAGTATAATTATCCCATGCATAAGGATAGCAGAATTAACTGGTTTATCGAATGTAAAATATGCATGGTGTGATCCTGAGTGTTTTCTCTGGGGAATCTCTAACAATGCTCATTTTTTATGATTTGGGTATGGCTTCCTCTTAGCCGAGTAGATGGAGGTGAGATCCTTGAAACTGGAGGAAGAGGTTGAGATGCCATGAGTTAAGTATATGGTCCAAGTTGTGACCATGAGGAAGACGAATGGCAGGGAAGAAAATATAGGTGTGATCAGATGGCATTAAAACAGCTTGTAGGGTGAAAATAATTAATGATACATATTTGAATGGTGAAGAATGCAGGGCAAAATAAGACATATTATATGGCATGTCGGTATGAAGGATGATGCACTCAATTTGGAGGGAGTTGAGTAGGTTAGAGGCATTGAAAGAGCAGTTGAAGGATTTCAGAATGAGGAAGGCAAAAACAAAAATGGGCAGGAGGACTAAAGGTAATGGGTAGTGTATGGAGACAGACAGATGGAAGATATTGGCAAATGAATTTAAGGAGACAAAAGCAGATATGCTTATTGCAGTCACTGACTACAAAGACAGGGGAGTTTTAAGTGCTCAGGGCATCCATGCTGCCATCCACCGATATCATCAGGCTTTGTCTGAGGTTGAATCTGATTGTTTAGCTCCAGTATTGGGCAAGTGGGAGCAAACAGGTATGCATGTGGGAGACAGAGCGAGACAGTAAGAAGGCCAGGGAAAGTCTGCAAGAATCTAATACATTGTTTCAGCTATACGACATGCAAAAGGGGATAAGGTTACTGGGTCAGATCGACTTCCTTTTGAGTTCTTAGAAATTCTGGGTCTGTAGAGTTCCTCTGTAGTGAAGAGTTCCTCTGTAATGAAGACATTGTTCCAATCCAGGATGGATGAATTTCTGATGGAAAGTTAAGTGGTACTCATTCTCTCAAGGGTAAGAGAGAACTGGATATAGACAATTGTCATTCGATATCTTAAATGAATGTGAGTCCAAAGATTAGCTTATAACTGGCCTGCCTTGCCTTACTTTTTGTATTATGAAGAGATGAAGCAAGGGGACTGAGGGTGGAGTAGTGTTATTTAACGTTAGGAATGATTTAGATACTACTAAATGGGGCCTCTTACTTCACACTATGGATGAATAAGCCTAAAAATGAAGGTTATAAATTTGGTTCGGGCATTAGGTTGCAGTGTCTGGTTTGTCACTGCAAATGCTGAATTATGTGGGTGCCTTACCATGGGGTATGGCACCTATCAAGTCTGTTTGCTGTCGCTGATGGTCTTCATACTTGTCATAGAGGCACCTGCATAAAGGTATTATGAGATGGTGAGTGGAATAAATGGGTAGCTCAGCTGGACATGTAACTTATTTGCAGATGATAGCATTCTATTGTTGTAAGAAGTTGGGAATTTGCCTCCTATGATTCTGGAACTATTTAAGAAAACTAATTATGTTGCTGGCATGTGCTGGCCTGAAACAAATTAGGATATAATGCATGTGTGGTGGTGAATAGGGGTAGATGCATTTTTCTGTCTGTCTGTCTGTAAGCAAGTCCAAACTCTGAATGATATATATATATATATATATATATATATATATATATATATATATATATATATATATATTTTACAGCAAGGGGGATCTGCTCAAACAACGACATTTGCTCTTTATATAGAAATCCGAGGTATATGCCCGAGTATGTGAAAGGCTTCACATGTTAGTGGGAGTAGCAGACAAGGACATAAGAGCTAGAAGGGTATGTCAGGACTCCAGCACCTCTTGATGCCTTATACCATAGTACTGGATTTGGAAGTATTATGAAGAAAGGAACTTAATGAGATCTATGTTTTTAAATATGCGAGCAGATTGCAGTTTAGATTTAAATCCCATGATGAAGATTTAATATATTAGGAAAGCAGCATCACAGACATACTGATAAATAGAATGTTTATTTCAATGTTGCCACATCGCCTTTATGAAGAGGCCATGAAGAAGATTAAGTAAATAAACTTAGAGTGTGCAAACTGTCACTGACCTTACAGTGGATGGCATGTCAATGAAATTTGTTGTAAAACATTTCCTTCACAGATAGCTGATAAATTGCAGCATGAGTTTTAGCCCAAACTGGTCTGGTTAAGCAAGCAGGATATGAGTTTTCAATCAAGCAGCAAAAATCATGTGATGTAGTGTCATAAACTCTTTAAAATAAGAATAAGATACTTGCACTGTGGGATCTGTTTGATAAACCCAAACATATCAAATATCAAACATGGCTTGATAATGTATGGTTTTATTTTATTTTTATTTTGTTTATTTATTTAGTTATATTTGCTAACTGGACTACAGCACTGATCCACATGGAGTTTTTTTCACACTCAGCCTGGGAGTAATATACAGATATGTGATTTGTGTAGTCACACAGTAAGCACATAGATACTGAGGAAATCAGACCCTGAACTACTGGAAGCATGCTGCCAGCTTAGAGCCTTAAAGATCATGGGCAAGTTTTTTTTCCTTACCTTTTCCTTTTGCTGCAGTTATGCTCTAATCACGGAAAGTGGGCTTTCTGATTCTAAGATAAATAGATTTGTTTAAGTTACATCAGACGAACTATGCTTATTAAGTATTATGCATTTGTCTTCCTCTTTACGTAAGCTGAGTAGCTGTCTAGTTAATTCATGTTTCCATGACACATGACCTAATATAAGTACTAGCACAAACAGTTTAAAAGTTTCAGTGGGTAGACGTTTTCTGTACTCTGCATCAGAAACCACTATATGAATACATCATTTTTAGTCACTCAGTCACACAACAAATCAACAAGTAAATGCAGCTGTATTCAAGTAAAAAAATAATAACTGGATAAGGCCTTGTGAAGTGTATAATGCCTGGCACACAATGTAGTAACACAAATGTAACACTGTGTTACATCTACTGTTAGGATAATCACTAATAAGAGGAAAACAAGGGTATATGAATCATCTCATTGATAGTTTCACAGTAAGGGCTGTTTATTTTATACATTTAATGGATTTTTGATGAAACACCAACAACAAAATAATGGGATATTTTATGCATATATTAAAATGAAGATATGATGAATGTAATGAAGGTGCAATGATGGAATGATGCTGACTAAGATGAAAATGAAGATGATAAAGATGGCTTAGCCATGTACCAGCACGGAGTACGAAGATGTGATGAGAGCGAAGATAATGTCAAAGACTGCTGAAGATGCAATGAATATAATGAGGTGATGATAACAAAAATAGCAACGATGATACCGATGAAGATGGTGATATAAGGAAGATGGCAATAACGATGTGATGAATCCAATCACGATCTGATGAAGATAAAGCAGTCTTGTGAATACTACAGATATGTAGTTACTGTCTCCTTACCCTAGCCAGTGCTGCCAATTAAGTAACTAATGGTTCTGAGAATCTTAAGATACAACATATATTTAAAAGCACATTCCTTATTTACCACATGCAAGATATCTTACATTTTATGAGTTGATTATAGTGTCATAACACTTTCTATATTTTATTAATGTAGTGAGGGCTGTATTACCTTCTGGTATGTTTATACTTATATTTTGCTTAGTTTAATCTTGTTCATATAGTTAGAAATTGAATTATTTTAATGGCAATGCTGTTTCTAGAATTTCTAGTTGTAAGGTAATATTCAATAAGCTCAGTGTAGGCGTCATGCAAAGTCTGCGTGGAGTTTGCATGTTTGTGCAGTGATCAGCAGCAGTGATTACATATCCAAGCTGTGCACTACATTTAAACTTAAAGAAGCATGGTTTTGTGGCTGTCAATAGTGCTGCTAGCCAGAAAGCTGTTTAAAGCAACACAAATAGCAAACTTATTTAGCTTAGAGCAAACTAGGTCAGCAGGATTGCGCTGAATGCCAGAATGATTACCAGGGTTTATCATATAGTAATGTATATGATCCATACACGGTATAGGACAGTGTATACAGTACAGAGTATTGTGGAATCCCGTTCCAGGCAATCTGTACAAAAGTTGTGTAAATGATTTGTAAGGGTACATGAACTGCCATTTAAAATAAACAATCAGGGGAAGTGTGAGTATTAAATATAGACACACAGGTGAATTGTAGGAATTAACACAGCGAAAAAGGACAGGTGAAACATCATCATGTGCAGGAGATGAGGGCATATAAATGGAAAACAGTTGTAGCAGGCACATTAATCACATATCAACATGGTACAGTATTGACTGCACAGTGAAAATGTATATTATGTGACAGTCAGACAAGGTGACATAACATTGGAGAACAATGTCTTTGTGGTATAATCATCCTGATGTGAACAATGGAGTGGATATCTATCAAGGATGTTATCAGTGGTGGCTGGAGACTTCAAATTAAAGGGGGGCTGCAGGAGACAGCAGAATGGGTGGGGCCAATGGGAAGGGTGTGGTCAACTAGAAAGGGGTGGAGCTATGCTCAAAACCACAACTGGAACTTTAATTAAATACGCTGCCCTGGGTGCGAAACCATCATTATGAGAGTCCAATCAAGACAAAATGAAGTGTAGAAGAAAAAAATATTTCAGTGCATTGGCTACATGACAACTTACTTATTATCTAGATGGAAACTCAAAGGTTGTGAGGCATGAAAAAATAAATTACTTTTTAAATACATTAATGGAATGCCAGTCGAAATCAAGTACATAAATAAAAAAACAAGCAGCACTCAACTCAAGCCACTTCTCCTTGCACTGCAGTTCTAATTATAATTTATATTCAGCTTTATAAAATTACCAAGTAACATGCTAAAAGTAACAATCTATGTGATACCCCCACTTGTAAAAATGTTTCTTTTCCAAAAAAAAAACTGCTGCCTGACAACTACTATCTACTTGTTTCAGGTGGAAGACATGATCAAAGTAAAAAATGAACAGCAAACAAGAAACAAGCTCAAGATAAATTGCTTAAAGGATTACTGCACAAGTTATGGACTAGACATGATAGATTGGCGTTCTGTTTAGTTTATGGGTAAAGTATGCAAAGATGACTGCAAGTCTCCCAACAAATGTAATGAGCTTCTGAAAATACTGTAATCCTGTCCTTTATTACAAATACTGTCGTATGCATTTCAATACCTAAGGCTTATACGTTATCTAGTTATATAAATATTCTCTGCATGGCAACAATGAAAATGCTTTCAATGTTGGAAATTCATTAACAGTATGCTTATTAAAGCTTACTTGCATCTTACAATCTCCGACAAGCTTATTTGATGGTCATTAAAGCATTGCTAATTAAACATAGAGCAACAGGGCACTGCGACAGCATGCATTTTCTGAATAATAAGAAGTATAAATCAACAGTATAAAAATATGACAGAAAAACAGAACATTCTGCAAAATCAAGGACAGATGAAAATCCATGGTCGTACTTGTGGTTTACCTTGGATGGGGGAATACTCTACACAGTTACACTGTATAACTGTGCCTTGCCTTGCTTGTACACATCCAGAGCCATTACAATGGGGAGTGGGGTGCAACAAGCATGTTACAATTTGAAATGTCTCTGGCTGACGGTGATGGCTCTGACGCTCATACCTCACAACCTCAGAGCAAGAAATCTGGACAAAGCCATACAAAGAAGTAGGACACATGCCCAAAAATAAGGACAAATTTTAAATATTGCTCTTATAAACTTAGAAAGATAATAGAATAGTAGTAGGCCTTGCATTAGTATGAATTTTCTGAAGGATATGAAATCTAAAATTCAAATGTCTGCCATTATTTTCTAACTTCAATCTTTAATGATTTGCCACTAATTTGCCAGAAAAATACAATTTTATGAAAAACAGACCAAAAATGTGATGCAAAAATATAAAATTGCCACACAATACAGCTGGGAAACTGTCAAAGAAGTACACCTTTTTAATATTAGTACTGTTAACTTGAGCAGCTGACAAAATAAGAGTATCTACATGCATTTCTGAAATAAAACAAACTATAACTCTGATCATTACAGTTATTTATAACTGTAAACCCTCCATGTTTTCTTCCAAAATTGCCATTTGGTGGAGGGATTATTAGGGGGGAGAGAAACATTTTGAGCCAACGGTAGAGACGGTTGAGAGGTTTGGATATTCCTAATTCTATAAAGTGATTTGCACATACCTCTCAACTTCTTAATGCAGGAAATTTGGACAAGGCCAAATATATTGGGGGAACATACAAACAGTACTAAAAATTGCTCTTGTATAAACTTAAGACAGTTGATAGAATAACAGGTCTTGCTTTAGCATGCATTTTTCTGAAGGTTATGATGTCTGAAACTCAATGTCTGTCATTATTTAGTGACATCATTCCTAAATTATTTGCCAGAAAACCACAAATTTTATGAGGAACAAACCAAAAATAAGAAGCAAAAATCTATTCATTCTGCAAAAATCTGAACAGTTGAGAGGTATAGTTCAGCCGGGGCTGTCTGAGTTTGCTGCCCTTCCCCCCTCACAAACTCGAATGGAGCCTCCCCCCTGCAGCCATTCCAATGTCCCATTCCTTGGTTATTTCGCCCCATTTACCATAAATACTGTAATGTGCACAATGCTTTACTTCTATGATGATTTGGATTTCATTTCAAAGTTTCATTTTGCATTTTACAGCACAAACCCTAATAGATATCTACTAAACAAAGCAATGCAGTCTCACAATGAAAATAGAATTAGCATTAAAACTTCTCTTCCCTTGAAACTCATATTCATTGAAAGAGCATTGAACCCCACATTCAAAGAAAATACATTTTGCCAGTGGCAGATAAAGATGAACTTTGGGCTGTTTTCAAATCATAGGCCCCTTGAACATGAAACATACACATGCTCTTTGATACACCATCCTGATTGTATT
Organism: Protopterus annectens; assembly: GCF_019279795.1. NCBI lineage: Eukaryota > Metazoa > Chordata > Ceratodontiformes > Protopteridae > Protopterus > Protopterus annectens. The sequence continues at coordinate 251,999,038 of NC_056730.1, read as the reverse complement.
AAATTATATTCCTTGTACAATACAGTACAGTTGTTAGACAGCATTTTAAATGTATTGTTCTGAACATTTTCCCAGTAAACAATGAAGCAAAATGCATGCACCAATAATAACAAAGCTGCCCAATTTAGAACCGTTCCATCATAAAAGTCTACTCAAACTTCTACAGTCCACCAGTATCAGTGAATATGCACAATATCTGCAGAAGTAAAAGTCATCTAAATAAATCCACATTAAAGAAATCTGTAACTAATGAAGAGGTTGCTGCTAGCAAACAACTTTATATGTCATTGTTTCATCTACAAATAAAGTGCCTGTTGCCCTTGAGGACTAGATTGCCCATGTTGCTTTTAAAAAATGATAAGCTAGTAATATCGCAATAGGGAATGGATGGCAAACTGATAACAGGTTCACAGTTACTAGGTATCTTCACCAAAAAGGACTGCAGCATCCACCCCCTTTACAAGACAGTACAGTATCAGCAATGCATACACCTACTGTGGGAGTAGAAACCACAGCCTTCTACATCAAAAGCAAGTACACTACCTGTTGTGCTATTAACAATGCAAGCAAGTTCAGCATAAGCAGCACTAAGCTTTTGTTCCTCTGCAGCTCTCAGCTCCTTGTAAAATCTACTCAAATCTCAGCTGTATCTCTGAACTTTGCAGCACAAGAAATCTGGAAAAAGCTAAAATTTATTGGGGCGGGGACAAAAACTCAAAAACCAGGGACACATTTTAAATATTGCTTGTATAATGTTGCAAAGTTGCTAGAATAAAATGCTGTGTTACCACCATACATTTCACTGCCAAGTCTTGAACCCAGGGGACCCTGTGCAAAACAGTCAGAGTAACATACCACTATACCAAATCAGCTGTTTTGTGAAAGAGAGGAAGACTGAAACTTAAATGGCTACCATTTAGTGAATTCATTTCTCAGCATAGCTATCAACCTCTTAGCACAAAATACCTGAACAAAGCCAATAATGGGCCCCCAAACATATTCAGTGAATTCAGTTCTCACCATAGCTCTCAACTCACAGCAAAAAACATGTGGACAAACCCAGTAATCGGGTAATACAGCCCCCAAACATATTCAATGAATTCATTTCTCACTGTAGCTCTCAACTTTAGCACAAAAATACCTGGATGAAGCCAATAATGGGGGAGTACAGTCCCAAAAATAGGGACAAATTTCAAATATCCATCTTATAAACTTAGAAAATTGCTGAAATAAAAGGTTTTGTGTTACCATATACTTTCTGAAGAATATGAAGTCTGAAAGTCAAATGCCTGTTATTTTTATTTAACATGTGTTAACCAGGAAAGTCTGACTTGGAACAAAAGCCGATTTTCAGCAGAGCAGGGACAAACACTCCAGACACAGGTCTTTGTAAGATGGAAGGTCATGCAGACTCCACACAGAAGGCACTCCAGCCAAGAATCAAACCAGAGAACCTGTAGCTGCTAGGCAACAATGCTACCAGTACACCACTGCACTACTGACTTTGCAAAGAAAAACAGACATACAGAAAACACAGATTTTTTGAGGAACAGAACAAATATGAGGCAAAAATCTGCAATCTTTTTACAAATGGTGATGGGTAGGGAATTCAGGACCTTGACACCTGCACCCCAGATACAGGGTTCAAGCCTGAGTATTCCCTCTCCACCAGTATATAGCAACTGGGGAATTACACAAACATGCACACACCTGAATTAAATCCACAGCAGCCCTGCATTCACATGCACCTTAATCTGGATGCAGCAGTCCTGAATCACTTGCTGGTTTCCATCTCCTTCCCTTGCAAGCTGAATCAAGAGGCTGCAGGCTTCAGCCTCCAGGTGATGCAGTCCAGTGTCCTTCCATACTTTGCAGCCATCACCACACAGACTTTTGGGCTGCAGGGCACAGATGCCTTTCTCCCCTATCCGGACTGCTTAACACAGCAGTCTGGAGTTCTGTGAGTACCAGGAGCTCCAAGCATGCATGTGTGGAGTTCCAGGACTCGCAATTTTTTTTTTTATTTTTTATTTATTTTCTTCTTTCCTTCTACAGGTGGGGGGGCTGCAGTCCTGCAGTCCTATAGCATGAGCAACCCCTGGATGTTATATACCATTGGGGTTGGGTGCATATTCTAAAGCTGTGCAAACTGATTTCCCTGAATATGACTGCAATGTCAGCAAAGGTCTCCAACAAGTGAGGAAAAGTTACAGGCTTTTAAAAAAAGCACGCACAATCATGGACAATATTAGAATCCCACCAGTAATTACATATATCTAACACAACATATGCGATTTTGAGTGACCATAGATGGTTTTGCACAAACATACTTGTACAACTATTATGACATGTCAGCAATCTATAAGGGTAATCAAGAACACTGGACTGATACTGTAACATCTGCTGGAGGTGTAAGGAGGGACACTGCTATACCTGTATGTGACATTATGATCAATGCAGGCTAGTTGACTGGTGTGCATGGCATATATTTATATATATATATATATATATATATATATATATATATATATATATATCTTTATATATATAGAGATCTAGGACTGTCCATCAAACACGTTTCACCGAAATGTAAGCCACCGAACACACTTTAGCGAAAGTGCATTTATTGAAAATGCCCTTTTGCATAAAAAAAAAATTACTAAAAAATTAACAGACTACTCATGTTTATGCAGGGAGCAAGACCCCCTGCACCCCACATGTAGGGGGCTGTGCCCCCTACACCCCTCTACTTTAATATTCTCACTCCGAGATCGCACTACACTCAGGAAAAGGAATATTCCCTTATCCCCACTGTACCGCGATCTAAGCAACAGTCTGTTTACTTGTACAATCCACACCACATGCTGATGTACAACTAAACCTACATGTAAACAACTATTTGCTTACTTACCTTCTGGCGAAAGTACATTTTCAATAAAATGCACTTGAGTGAATTTGAGCTCACCCATTTACATTTCGGTGAAACGTGCGTTCAATGGACAGTCTTAGATCTATATATATATATATATATATATATATATATATATATATATATATACATACATATATAAAACTATAAATATATATATATATATATATATATATATATATATATATATATATATATATATATGTACATACACATATGGCACAATCCACACCGTCATGAATGCAGCCCATGCCATCAATATTGACAAACAGCTATATATGTACTGTGTGCATCACCGGAACAGGTATTGCACATGCATCTGGTATAACATCTTGATGGGTGTTCCGCATCATCAGACAGTAATGTTTATGCAACAGAATGAATATGTAGGTATGGCCAATAAGATGTGTGACAGCTCACTGTGGCAAATGTGGTACACTTCAGTTACACATCACTGAACGATGTGTAGGGAGGTACACGAAGAAGGGTACATTGTACTCAGAAACCGATGTGATGAAGGCTGTGAACTATGAAGGTATAATGACCTTTGATGTGGATGTCCTGCACATACTCGGTAGTTGTGTTATATACAAGGGAGTAATTAACCCTGTGATCACATGCTGGTGCACATTCCACATACCATCTATCCCAGAACACAGGACACATACCAATTGGTCTGCCTATTAGGGTATGATGTATACATTACCCTTCGGTTGTATGTTTGTTTTCATAACGTAACAAATCCCCCCATGTCTTTCTTTCATCTCATGTGTTGTCATGGCTGTGGCAGCAATCTTTGGTGTGTATTGATACTGTCTGTATTATACTAATATCACAGCTGGAGTCAATGATTGCCTACAATCTGTAGTCCTCCAAACAGCTGTTTGGACACAGGACGTATATGTCATTCTTGACGTCTGTGACTTAAACAATGGAAAGAAAAGGGCCTAGCAGCCAACCCTGATATATGGACTTGATCACTGGACCCGAGTTATGGGTCCTTACACATACCTGAACATATTTAGATGCCATGTATGTGATTCACTAGTCTACCCACTTGGTAATATAGGAGTTTATGGCCACATCTGACAGTGCTGAGTGGATATCTCAGTGCAGATTTGTGTCAAATGCCTTGACCTAGCCAAGTTCCACAGTGTATGACCTTTGGCTTACCAAGTTTGCTGATCCTTGCATATTGGGTGGAATCACTGAATCCAACAATGATGTTAACATACTACAGGAGGGGCTAACACCAATGATTGGTGCCAAAGCCACACAGTCTATTAATAAACCCAAAAATATGTCATTATTTTGGCATTCTGCAAAGTGGAATTCCCCACTAATTATACCATTGACAATACTCCCCCTATGCTGAAATTCAGTGCTGCAAGACCTGAGAATACACATAGATAGCAATCTGAGCTTCGACCACCAAGTGTCCACATTAGTATGGAAAGGCTATATTGTACATCTCATAAGTCAGGCCATTGTATCCAGATCTGAGGATGATATGGCAGCACTGTAATCAGACCTCATCAGAATACAACTAGTAGTAGTATAATGTTCCCATTTGCATGTACCCCACCAGACACCTGCAGCAGCTGGAGAGACCACAGGGGTTTCTCATCAATAAAATACAGTGCCTACAAACCATGCCATGATGTATGTGGATAGACTGAAAAGTGTAATCTGTATTGTATAGGATGAGGTGACTTCTGCCTGGCCTCCAGGCCAGTCAATGATCCTGTCTAATTGGGAATAGTATACACAAATCAGATATAGCTGATGATATCAGCAGAGTCTGGTGAGGGGAAGATGATACTAGCATTGCCGCACATGCTGATGTAAAATATTCTCTTCAATAAACATAAACACAACCCCCAGTTAACTACAGTGAGAACAGAACCCTTACCTATCTAGGTACACCAACTAGAAAACTTTGTATGAAGGCAAGTACCACATCTTAAATCTGATTTAAAGAATGTCAGACAACAGTTTATAGGTAATGACATCAGCAGTGTCTGATTAGAAGAAAATGGTAATAACAGTGTCCCGTATGCTGTTTTAAAATGCTGTCGCTAGTGTCAAGCAAGTGCACAAAAACATACTCACCAGGTGGCTTCAGTGAGATTAGAACCACTACTTATCTAAGTACACCAAGTAGAGAAGTCTGTATTTAAGGCAGGTGTTACAGCTCAAGTCTGATTCAGAGAGTGTCAAACAACAGTTTGTGGGTGATGACATCAGCAGTTTCTGGTGAGGAGAAAATGATAATAGCAGTGTCCCACATGCTGGTGTAAAATGTTCTCTCTAATGTCAAGCAAATGTAGAAACACAAACATTCCTCAGTTGACTGCAGTGAGAACAGAACCCCTACCTAACCAACTATACTAACTAGAGAACTCTACATTTAAAGCAAACACCACAGCTCAAGTCTGCCTTAAAGAGTGTCAGATGACAACTTATAGGTTATGGCATCAGCAGTGTCCAGTGAGGAGAAAATTGTAGCAAGAGTGTCTGATAAGGAGAAAATTGTAGCAGCAGTGTTCCACATGCTGGTATAAAATGCTCCCTGCAATGTCAAACAAGTGCAGAAACACACAACCCATTGACTGCAGCGAGAACAGAACTTCTACCTATCTAATTATACAGACTAGAGAACTCACTACCAAGCACCATAGCCCAAATCTGGTGTATACAAGGCTGCAGGACAACTTATAGAGGATGCCAACAGCAACTTATGTTGGAGAGAAGATGCTGGGAGACCTGCATGAAATGGGTGTGAAGGCATGTGCAACTGTCAAAATACTGACAATCCATGGAACTGGAGTGATAACTGTAGGATACACACTTATGCTTCTCTGACTAGATAGACACACATACACCTCACATTTGACTGCATTGAAAATAGAACCCCTAACTATCTAAGTATACAGACTACAGAACACAGTACTTTACACAAGTTCCACAGCACAAGGCTGATTTAAGAAGGCTGAAAATTACAGTGGATGACATCAGCACTCTAGGTTGGAGAGAAGATGTTGGGATGCCTGCATGAAATGGATGGCTAGCCATGTTCAACTGTCAAGATATTAAAGTTTTGCATGTTACTAGAATTAAGAGTGTGCAATGTGTATTATTCAGTGGTTGTGTTTCCAATGTGCTGGTATACTTTAAGAGAGACAGCTTTACTATAAGAATTGGGAAATCTGAATGTGCATTGTCATTCTAATGATGTGTATGGTATATAAGACAGCATTTCTTATTAATTTATGTAGTGTCTCTGACGACCGTGCCCTGGCCCAGCAATAAAGGAGCCTCGGTCCTCACCACTAACACCAGGGAGGTCATCTCCTAGAAGAGGAAAGGATAACAAATACTCACAGTAAAGTACAATTTCCTTTAAGTGCACACAGAGATCACAGTCAGTCTGGGGCTGGTTGCTCCCTTGCTCTCCAGGTAACCAATAAGACTCCCCACTGGCACAGCTATAGGGTCCAGATCTCAGCCTAGCTGGCAAGCTAACCTCCAGTACCATCTCTGTCCAACCAGTGCTTCATGTCCGTGCCCAGGTAGATGACACACCATGCACACTTTGAGATAAGTATTTATACAACTTCACAGACACTCCTGGGAAAGGCTGACACAGATTCTCTAGCTGTGCCCCTTTACCCAGACTATACGGTAGTAATTTCTGCCACCACCAGCTTAATAATTATCAGCTACCCAAAGGCCCTTAAAAGGGTGTCCAATTATTTCTGTGCAATATTTTTATCCAATTGGTAATGTGACTTTTCAGTCTAAGGCTTATTAGAGTGGCCACCTCTACCAATATGCAATGTACTCTAGAGTTTATCTATACACAAATCAGCCACAGGTAAAGGTTTTAAAAATATTTAATAATAAATAATTAAGTTATAAAACAATACTATTACACCACAGAGATATCTAAGAGTTTAGAGATCACACAGAAACTTAAAATAATACAGTACAGAAAGGTTGAGCTGTCCATTCTCAGAGGATATTGTATCCCCACTGCTAGTCTGATTGTCCTCCTGGATGCTGTTTATTGATGCAGCTGTAACCAAGGCTGCAATCAGGTCTGCCTTAGTCAGGTTTCCATGCACCAGTCACCTAGCCTGGCACATCTCCACCAGCTGGCCCTTTGTCAGCTTTCCATACTCCTGTGCTGACATGCTGCCTGCTCACCCTGACTAACTAAGCTAACAAAAGAAATAAAACAATTGTGATCTGAACTCTGAGTATACACTGCATGGCTGATTTAGAGTACAAAACACTTTCAGAGATCACTGTACATAAGCTACAGGATTCACTCTACCCACACCACTACCAAACTCTTGTGAGGATATCTTATCCCAACTACTGCCACCACTATGTGACAACTGCACTCTGGCCCAGCAATCAAGGAGCCTCAATCCTCACCACTAACACCAGGGAGGTCGTCTCTTAGAAGATAAAGGTTAACAAATATTTCATTAAAGTACAATTTCCCTTAAGTGCACCTAGAAATCACAGTAAGTCTGGGGCTGGTTGCTCCCTTGCTCTCCAGATCCCCAATAAGACTCCCCACTGGCACAGCTATAGGGTCCAGATCTCAGAATAGCTAGCAATATAACCTCCAGTACCCTCTCTGTCCAACTAGTGCTTTATGTCCCTGCCCATGTAGCTGACACACCACACACACTTTGAGATAAGTATTTATACAACTTCACATACACTCCTGGGAAAGGCTAACACCGATTCTCTAGCTGTGGCCCTTTACCCAGACTATACGGTAGTAATTTCTGCCACCACCAGCTTAATAATTATTAGCTACCCAAAGGCCCTTAAAAGAATGTCCAATTATTACTGTGCAATATTATTATCCAATTAGTAATGTGAATATTCAGTCTAAGGCTTATTAGTGTGGCCTATTATGGTAACCTCTATCAATATGCAATGTACTCTAGAGTCTATCTCTACACATACCAGCCACAGGTAAAGGTTTTAAAAAATATTTAATAATAAATAATTATAACACAAGACAATACTACTACATCACAGAGATATCTAAGGGTTCAGAGATCACACAGAAACTTAACATAATACAGTGGGACAGGTTTGATGTCAAAGAAGAACACTTAATCTAACTTTCTAATCTTTAGCTATTCTTAAGAGAAAACACAGTGCTATAATCCTACTTACAGACATATAGAGAATAAGCAGTGCTGGGTTGATGGTCCAAGACAAAATGCTTTTAGTCTCTTACTGAACAACAGTTTTTAAAACACTAACCCCATGGATCACTTCTGTGGCTCTGCTCGACAGGGGCACAGGAAAATAATTTTCTTGGGTGTTGAAAGCCAGGATACATTTTTGGCTAGGTTTATATAGGCCCTAGGGCTAATAGCCTAGTACCTACTTATGAACCTATGAAACTATGAACAAACAGCTCTGCTAAGGCCCTCCCAAATTACATCATTTTGACAATTAGGTTTTCCCAGTATTCACATTACATCATCTTGACACTTACTCTGAGGTTCCCAGGCAAACAAACTGCATTATTTAGCAATCTAATACCTGCTCTGGAAACTACAACAATAAAAGACATTTTTCATGTATACTCTAACAATTATTCCTTAAGGTAAGGCAATAGAAAGAATGTGTTCAGCCAGACACTTTGGGACCATTTTTTTAGATAATTGTAACCTCAAAGAACATTTGAAATGCTTGGCTTGATTTTCCTTACAGCAGATGGCAATGTTGCAACAATCTTGAAGTTCTCATTGTTTTACAGTGTTTTCTTTTATTTAAAAACACATGCCTGTATTTTACATGTATTTATACAAATAATAAAATTATGCCCAGATGATATAGGGTTCAAATCCAAGGGTGTGTAATACTTTTAAATAAGTAGTGATGCAATGAAATTAGTCTTTATACTACATTCACTGTGTATTACTCTGTGTTGACATAGAGCAGTGTATTTAAGAGGCATTGCTTGGAGGTAACCATGCCACAAGAATGTTGTTCAGTATCACTTGGCATTGGTGCTTGATGCCAAACTCTGCACCAACATAAAAGCCAAAAAGTGAAAGGCTCCATTTTTTTTTGTTACTTTTATATGTTGTGTATGATTATATTTTTTGACCAGATTATACGTGTTAAAATGGGGTAGATAGGAAAGTAGTGAAATGGGGGGGGGGCAAGCAGGTGATAAAACAAAGTGAAAGCAATATAGGAATGTGCAGGAGGGAGGTAGGGAAAAAAACATAACTATCTTGTAAACATGAACTTGTTAATAAAGGTTGATTACTTTTATATAAATGTAAATTTGCTTATGTCACAAGTGATAATTCAATAAAGATATTTAAAAAAAGCAGTGTAAAATGAAAATATGTAGAGAATATTAGCTGAACTTGTACTGTCACCTCCAGAAAAAAAAAGTGACAACAAGAAAATTATGTTGTATAGCCAACTTGACCAAATCAAGTGTGTCAAGAAGACTTGTGTGCAAAGTGGAGGGCTATGTACGAGATGATTTTCTTTTTCTTTTTTTTTTTTTTTTGTGGGACAGGTGCCCAATTTTTTTTTAACTTCATTAAGAGAGGAATGCTGGGTAAGAGATGCTGGTATTTCTAGGTCAGGTAAGTTGGGTAAGTGAGGAAGCAAAAGCAAACAAACAGGACAAACAAGACAAGACACAGGGGTGGTGAGGGACACAAAAGTTTGGCGGACACCATGATTGGGGTGAGTGAGGGGACAACACAAGCCCATGCCAATCAAAAATAGGTACAGTAAGTATCTACTCCTCACTCACAGGACTGTCATCACTCTCCCTTTACTCAGATCACTTCTGGAGTGCTTCATGTCTTCTCCTATGGACTCTGAGGGAGAGCAGCCTCTACATCTAGCATAGGCATACACCAATGGTGCTTTGCATGACACTACTTATCAGCCCTGACATCTACTTTTGGCTGCTGAAATCCCTACCTCTGCCAGTACTCCTGTAAAGTACCACAGCACCAGCTACTGGGGTAGTGCTACCTGAGGGTGCAGGTATTTCAGGGGAGGCAGAGGCAGTACTGCCAGGTTGGGTCCCAGATGTGTTGGACATTGGTGCTGGAGCCAGTGGAGCGGAGGCAGGCTGAGCCACTAGGGTTATCCTACCTCGCTGTGCAGGGAAACATTTACTGATTTGTTATAAATGGATGACATGGAGACATTTTGATGACACATAACAGAAAACAGAAAAAAATAGAGGTTGGGTGAGAGAAAAAAGGGATAAAATTAGTACCATCATATGTGACATACAATGCATTATCACAATAATGCAACTGTTTTATCTGAATTTTTACATTTAGGTATACTTCCTAAAAACTACAAACTATAATTATGGATTGCTCAATGTAATCCTTGCAATGTACAGATATTGTACATATGCTTGGTCCAATTATGTAGATTACAGTTAGCAGCTGGGCATTTATGTCATTTGCACAGAATTTAATTTATGTAATATTATTAAAGAATTGCAGTATTGTCTAATTGTTACTTGTGGTATTTGAACCCATAACCTCTGACTACAGTCTTATACCAGACTCCTAAAATTGGTTTGTGCTACAGACTTATACATTCATACTTGCTTTTACAGTTAGGATAAGAATGCTTACTTTGCTAATACTGTATAGAAAAGAAAAACATTTTTCTTTAACTTTTAAAGCTGTAATAATACATCTATTGTGCTGTATACATACCGTTTGCTTCTCTCAGTCTCTCCAGACAATTAGCATGGGCTTGCGCATTTCCTACAGTTTCAGAATTAGCTGTGAAAAGAAAAGAAATTAACATAAGAGCATTGTGCATACCAGCCTTGCCAATATTTTGCTTTCTATGTATTATAAATTGTCTTTATTAGCATGCATGCACAACTTTGGATTGTCACTAGTTTGAAACTCATCCAAGCACTGGTTGAGTGCATCCCTACTGGGCATTATTTGGACATTGAAGTGGCGCCTACACTGTTCTCCTGTGTGTGGGATGCCAGCCATACTGATAAAGTCTTGTTCAGGCTATTTCAAGCCTCAGTCTTGTACTGGGAGCCAGAATAGTCCCTCTGCAGAAGCCTTTGGCTATGGTGCTTTTCCAGGATTTTCCCCCAGTTCCTGTCATCACATTTAATGGTAGTATGCATACCCAACAAATGATGACAACTGCATTTGCATGATGTTAAGTGAAGAGAAACAGTGCCAAACAGAAAGCAAAGCAATTTTTTGAAAATGGAAGGTAATTCTGACACTTAACATTAGTTTGAGGGGTGCCTGCTTCTGTAAGTGCTAGATGTTTAACTTTGCTGACATGCACTGTGGGTGTAAATTTCAGTACCTGACATGCTTGTTTGGCTTTTTACCCTGCTAAAATTAATTCGTACAGTGTGGGATTCAAACCTATGCATAAGGGACAGAGCATTTTCTTCTACAGCGATGATTTTCCATCTTTGCCACAGAATAAGTCATAAATCATTTATAAATACAGATGAGAGGTTGAGGTGTTAACCATATATGTGTGTGATCGGACAAGGTCCTTGTATAATCATTTGTTTTGTGTATGTGTCTTATTTAAGTGTGAAGGCCATCCAAATCTAGATAGCAGAATTATATTTACAGGAATATAGTAGATAGTATACCCTCAGTCATACATCTGCACTTTCAAAACATAGTATAGGTGTCTTATCCCTCATACATATAATTCATATCAGATCCACTACTTATAATTATGTATAAAGTATTATCAGTAATATTTAATATAATGTGAAATGGAACAACAGTAAACATTTCCGGCTTTCCTGTATTAGAACCCTGGACCATGTATATGGCAACCCTACACTTACTTACACCTGTTGCCACAGGAATATTGCAACGGTGCTTGGATGTTTCCCTGTTCATTACTATAAACGGAACTGTCACAACAGTAAAAATACATTGCACTTCTTGTATTAGAACCCAGAACCATCTGCATTACAGCCCTACACTTACACCTGCTGCTACAGGAAAAATTAACTCATTACAGCTGAGTAAGCCTCTAAGTGTTTCTGCATTTACCTCTTACTGTACCTCTAGGTGCCAAATATTGCTTGTTCATATTAGCATTAATAATTCCAAAACCATGCTACATGCAAAATATCAGAATATTTTATCTTGAAGCAGTCATGATAGCAAACACAATTGTATTGATATTTGACCTCTGTCAGTGAGAATTTGTTAGAACTGTAAGGTGATAACTTCATTTTTTAAAGGCTCAAGCCACACCCACTGGAAATTAAAGGCACACACTCTAAAGAGCTGTACTGGAGAGAATGAGTTAAATAACAGTTGCATAATTCCCTATTCATTCTTAACTTCTGTGTGTTAACCTCTGTGCAATGCCTCTTAGCATGTTTGCACAGTGTCCAGCAGAATTAATAGATTGTATATGTTTTAAAATTGTTGACTGTCTGCTTCCTGCCTGCAGGTGTTCGATGGCTGCAGATGTTGGGGAAGCTTGCTTACCTCCATGCAACGTCACTTAGCGGTGTTTCACAGTGGAAAGCAAAACCTGCAACAATGTATCCTTTTCACCTTTAAACTGTTTGCACTCTGTCTGTAGGTGTTCTGTTGGCTTCCTGTGTGGGCCACTAGTCCAGGTTTTTGCACTGCTAAGCATCATGCAAATGAGAATAGCACAGCTAAACATGATATTCATTGTGTTTCTCCATTTCCCCTGTTTGTACTAAGCCATGCACCACTCAAACACTGGCATTAAAAAAATAAAAAAGGGAAAATTATGAGAGAGGAAGAAAAGAAATCTATTAAATCAGCACCGCTACAAGCATTTATGTTGGTATGCATGAAATATTTTCACACAGGTCTGGAATTGAGCTCTCACTCCAATGAACCTTCAAAACACATTAATGGTGCTTTATCCCTCTTTGCTACAGAAACACCTGTGTAAAGGAGAATTAAAATTGTCATGCATACAAGCAACTGTCGCATCATTCACACTATTAACAAAACATATGACAGTTGTTTATACATGTATTAATTTCAGGTGTAGTACACTGAGTGATGACACAACCATTTATGACTATTGATTGCATACATGCAGCTTTGTCTTATCTCTCTGTATTTTGCTCATTCTTGTCTTATCTGACCAGTAATTTTAGACATGCAGCCTTAAAGCCATTCTGTATCATTGTAATTAAAGTATGTGAGGATATTAAGTGATGATAATAAACAGTTGTTACGAAATGAAGGAGAGTTTGGTTGTTTCTGCACAGAAACTGTGAACTGCATGCTGTTTACTTACTTTTAAAACCTTGATGCAATTAGCTCTATACTTTGTATGTCTAACCTGGCTAACAAACCCACTGGGGGTAAAGGAGTATGAACTGTTGTTGTTTTCCTTCTCTCTACCACTAATCATTCACAGTTGAAATCCATTAGCAACATACACTGAGGGAGTGCCTGCACTATATTTACATCAGCTACATGGATCCAAGTATTTGGAATTCACCAATTTTAATGAGTTTAGACATCATTTGCATCTTCAGTGTGCACAAAGCCCTGAATATGGGGTCTATATTAAAATCTCAAAGTCTGACAATATCGAATACGATATTGTTGACATGAGAATACCGAAAGCGCACTACATTGAATGTTTACATAGAAAATCTCTGTAGGGGAGATTTCAGTTTACTTCAATGTAGTGCATTCTCAGAGTTGGTATATTTAAGTAGGGGTGGTGTGGGGGTGCAGTAGGGCTTGCCCCCCTGCCTACACACTATTTAGTTTTTTTTTTTAATTTAGTATTTTTTTTTTGGTTTCGATGGCTTAAGACTTCGATCACTGAAATTCGATCTTTAGTGATTCAAAGTTTTAAACCTTCAAGATTATAATATAGACCCCTGAATATGTACTATAAAAAGGCAATTGTGTAGCTAAGGAACCTGAAGGAGACTTTTTTATTTGGATAACACAGAAGAAGAAGATATTACTTTGGGATTTACATGTACAGAAGACTACTGATCTTGATAAGGTATGCTTGCATTTGTCAGGACATTTTATTTTCTCGGATGCACGGTCTTGTCAGCTGTCATTGCAAGTGCTAATGTTACAACTGTTTTTTTCTTTACCCTCTTCTATTGTGATTTCCATGAAATGTAAAGGTTCTATATTGTCAATGACATAGAGGTGTTGCCTTCTAGGATGGCCCATACACACCTCTAGGGAATTGTTGACCACAGGTAGGTGTGACTGACAATTGCATAAAATTGTATAAAATTGAATGTTCTGTGGTAAATGTATACACAATATTTCAGGGACAGTTTATTTGATAGCACTTTTAGAAGTTCACTGATGGTTTGTTAGCAAAATGTGTCATTTGCCTGTTGTTTTGGGAGTGGTGGAGCCAAGTTCAATTTTTGTGTTGGCACAAACATTTGCTATTGTTACTATCCTTGTTTTGGATCCAATCTTGCTTTGTGTGTAATTGTAATATGTTACAACCACATAATTCCTTTTTTATATTTGAATATCTTGACTGTTCTATGTTTCTCCAGTGGGTAATAGTAAAATACTACCTTCTGTTTGTTATATCTAAGCAGAACTTTTATTTATGTGATGCATATGTGTATTATCTTTCTTTTGTGTTTTATATCACCTAGGACTATTGCACACAGGTATCCCAATCTCTGCAAAACCCCCTTCAGTGACTCTGGGAATAAAATCATTGTGGAAGCATTTAGGTAACATGGTGCTTTTCTGCTTGAGAGGGAACATTGGTATATGCCTAGCAGAATGAACATTTGACAGCAGATAGTGGCTGATGTGAACACTGTAGGTGGCCAAAGCAGGCCCACTGACATGATTTCATAGGCCCAGAGTAGAGCAGCTGTAGTGGCCCATGAATGGATAGCTACCGGGGGGAGGCCTGCTACAGAACCACCACTGACACCAAATTAAGAGTTCCTGTCCACTGTCAGGGATCCAGACAGCTTACTGGAAAGTGGACAATAGCATGTTGCTGATGCTGGTGCTGCTGTTTTAAGGAAGACAAGTATATCCTAGGAGGATCTTCCAGGTAGGCTTACCTATCTCAATTGTTAAATACTTCTTGTATAGTAAAATATTGACAGTAATGCTTAAGTTCTGTTTGACATAATTTTTTGGGGGGGATAGTTGTAGATTAATACAGTTAACAACACATTTTGATTGATTACACAGGGGCTTGCGGTAGATGTGGCATTCAACTTTTCACTAAAAGTATCATTAATGGACATGTAAAGGGCAACAAGTTTTAATCCCCTGTGTTACTGTTAGTTGTAATGATGGTGTCCTTACCTTTTGTTTAACTTCTTCCAAGACCACCCTTCCCAGGGAGTCTACAATCATCTGCACATGGTAAGCCAAACACTTTTATGCCAGTACTGATGAGCAGTTCAACAAAATATTTATTTTGTGATGTGGGTGTCAAGACTGTTATGTATATTGCTGTATTTTCTTTAATAGTGGCACCGCTGTTAGTTCATTAGCATATATTGGATTGTAGTAGTGTAGGTATTAATTTCTTTCCTGTGTTTGTTGCTTATTATCACAGGTGATCTGAAAGTACAAATATGGGACTCCTACCACCTGATGTCAGAATATCAGCAGACTCTGATGACGGTGGCCAAACAGAGGCACAGTCAGGGGGTACAGAGGTTGAATCTGACACTGAGGTTGTAATTCCATCAGACACAGCCAGTAGGCCTACTCCAACCCATTCCAGTGAGACCTCACGATTTTGGACAAGTTGAGGGTGAGACACTTGATTGGGGTAGTGTGGTTACAGTGGCTTCAGTTCCTGTTGACTCTGGCCATAGCCAAAGTGTTGGTGAGGTGCTATACAGGAGGGTTGCTCGGAGGAGGCCTGCTGTTCATCCTCCACCTGATCCAGATCTTCAATGTATGTTTAGGGCCATCATGGAGATGCAAGCATGTTCCAATAGGTCCTCCAGAGAAATGCTTAGGGCTTTAGATGTGGCACAGGCTGACATGCATGACTGCTTCCATTGTGTTACTGATTCAATGGATCAGATGAATGAGACATTGACAGTATCTGTGATGGAACATCTGCTCAGAGGGGATGGCATCCATGTGGGCATATGTCAGCAACATCATCTGATGTTAGCTGATGTGGTCATGCCTGATCATGATTTCATAGTGGCATTACTTCCACTGCTCTGTCAGTGGTTGTGGTGTCCACACCCAGATGTTGCAGGCCATGGGGTCATGGTCCTGGGTTTCCCCATGAGGGGAATTCATCCAGCTAACATCAGTCACATTCAGGTACCAACAATGCATCTGACCATGGGTGTGGACATGCCAGTGCAACTCCTGGCAAAGACAGTTCTCATGGTCAGGTATGGCAACAATGAACTGCTACCTCTACCATGCACGGCTCACAGCTGTTCAACATATCATGATAAAGAGCTAGCACAGAACTTGGCTGTGTTCTTGCATACACTCTCATACCAATTTCACCTGGAAGGCCCACACAGACTCACACACAACAATTACATGGTTCAGCCATGAGGCTTGAAACTCATTATGTCTCAATGGCCATTTTTTACATTATTGGAGTGCCCATTTCCCTTTCTTACTCACAAGCATTCACTTACCTTTTTGTGTAAGCTTAAGCTTCCTGGAACCCCTCCCCCCACACACACAATGTTCAGTGTAAGTGATGATAACTGTGCCATATTTTGGATTCAGGATACATAAGCTTTATGTCTGACACTCAAGGTGCATAGCTGACTTAGTGCTTAGTATTTCTATATTTGTGATGTGAATTTGCTAATTGTACTTTTGACATATTTGGTCTTACAAAGTCAGACAGTTGATAGAATCGGGGTAAACCTACGATCTCCCACCCACTCATCAAGATTCCTCTTGAAGAGAGTCAATGAGGGACTCTGCCTAACCTGGACTGGGATTTTATTCCAGAGTGAAGAGAGCCTCTGGGTTATGAATCTGTCCCTCCAGCATGTCCTATGTATTTCAGTGGTGAGGTTCAAGTCTCTCAAGAGTGTAGCCTGATGGGATTTGGATTTTCTGAGGTGCAGCATGTCCATTAATTCCGGGTTGGACATGGCTTTATACGTTAGGCACAGATCGCCTCTGAGCAGGCGGTATGCCACTGAGTAGAGCTGGAGTTTCTTTAACCAGGCAGCATATGGCATCTGATTGAGCCCTTTGATCCTCTTGGTGAGGTACTTCTGGGGTCTTTCCAGTTGCTGCAGGTATCTGGTAAGGTACATCCCAAAAGGGGCATTGTACTCAATTATGGGCCTGATGAGAGATGAGTAAAGTAAGCTGTACAAGACAGTGGTGCGACCAGTACTACTGTATGGTACAGAAACCTGGGCAGTAAAGGCAGAACAGTTGAAAAAGCTAGAGGTGATGGAAATGAAGTGCTTGAGAAAGTTGGTAGGATGCACACTGTGGGACAGGCGAAGAAATGAGGACATACGAGCAGAAGCCAAAGTAGCTCCAATTGCAGAAAAGATCAAAGAAAACAGATTACGATGGTATGGGCACATGTGTATAAAAGCAGAAGACAACCTGGTGAGGGAGATTTGGGACAGACAGGAAGAAGGTAAGAGGAAGCAAGAGCATCCAGCAAAGAGGTGGATGGATTGTGTGAAAGAAGATCTGCAACAGTCAGGCATGAGTGTTGAAGAAGCCAGTAGAGTGGCATGGCACTGAATCGAGAGAGTTGGTGAGTTAATACGATACCTCGACCCCATGTAAATGGGAAAAAGGGGATGATGATGATGATGATGATGGAGGGATGAGTAAAGAGGCACGATGACCTCCCCTGATCTAGATGTGA
Organism: Protopterus annectens; assembly: GCF_019279795.1. Lineage (NCBI taxonomy): Eukaryota > Metazoa > Chordata > Ceratodontiformes > Protopteridae > Protopterus > Protopterus annectens. The sequence continues at coordinate 251,981,202 of NC_056730.1, read as the reverse complement.
ATCCCTTCATGATTAGGTGGGCTATATAAAATGTTTTTCTAGCCACTTTGGCCACATGGTTGTCAAATGAGAGATTGCTATCAACCTGGGTCCCCAGGTCCCTAATTACTTCTTCCATACTTAATGGATTACCACCTATGTGGTAATTTGTGGGCACTTTGTTTTTGCCAAAGGGGATGACTATACACTTTTTGCCATTTAGCTTGAGGCCATAGCTCTGGCACCAGTTTCTATGAGGCCCTTTTGGAGGATGCTTGTGTCGGCTGGAGAGTCGATTATGGCACCCAGTTTGCAGTCATCTGCGAACTTGGTCAGCCACAGTCCTTCCGTGTTGGCCTGTACCTCCGAGAAATATATACCGAACAAGAGAGGTCCCAGGACTGAGCCTTGTGGGATGCCACTTGTAACTGGTTTGGAGTCTGACATGGCTCCAGCAATTCTAACCATGTGGGTTCTATCCTTGAGCCAGTTTGCAACCCATCTAGTGACATAGGGGTTTATATTTAAGCTGGTGAGCTTATCTATAATGCCCGAGTGGGGTATTGTATCGAAGGCTTTTGCAAGGTCCAGGTAGGCTGTGCGGACCACCTTCCCCTCGTCAATGGCCTTGGTGACTGTTTCAAAGAAATTGACCGGGTTTAAGAGGCAGGATCTGCCCTTAACAAAGCCAAACTGGGTAGGATCCAGTGTCTGTAGGTCCTCAATATCTTTATTTATGAGGTCCATGATGATCCTTTCCATAGCTTTGCAGACTAAGCTAGTCAGGCTTATGGGGCGATAGTTTCCAGGATCCGTTGAGGCACCACCTTTGTGGAGAGGGACCACTGTTGCTGTACGCCACTCTTTGGGTACATATCCTGTAGTAAGGCTGAGATTGAACAGTAGTTTTATGTTTGGGATTAGCTCTTCTTGGAGTTCATGTAGGATGCAGCCCGGGACACCGTCTGGTCCCACTGATGCTGTGCTTTTTGCTTTGGAGAGGGCGGCTCTTACCTGAGCATCTGAGATATCGGGGGGGCAGCACTTTGCTGGGATAGATATTTACCCTTTTGGTGGTGAGGGGGGGGGAGTTTGCGCTGAACCTGTCAGCTAGGATGTTGGCAATGTCTGTGGGTTCAGTGTATTTTTTGTCATTTTGGACTAATTCTGAGCATATCTGGGAATTCCCACCCAGGTTCCTAACATAACTGAAGAAAGCCTTGTGATTATCCTTAGTGTCCTGTGCAATTTTTCTCTCTAGGCTGGACTTAGACGATTTTATGAGTGCCCGTAGTTTTTTGCAAATACTGATCAGAGATGCCTTCCCTTTTTGGGATTTTGCTCTATCATGTAGTTTCCTCCTTTTATTGTATAGTTTGTTTATGGCTGGGGTCCACCAGACAGGATGTCTGCCTTTGGAGGATTGGGTCTTGGTTTTATTTGGGATTGCATGATCCATGCATTCCTGAAGGTGTTCATTGAATGCGTTTATAAAGGATTCTGTGGTCTGGGCCGTATTTTCCACAGGCCCAGGGGCTTTGAAGTATTCCACCTCGGTTTTGAGGATTGTGAAATTTGCTTTAGAGAAGTTTTTCACTGTGGTTTTCTGGGCAGGGGGTGGGGTCGGGATGTGGATATCCAGTGAGATTAGTTTATGGTCTGATCTTACCAGTGAGGGATACACTTCTGGTCTGGAGCATAGAGTCCCCATGTTGGTGATGATCAGGTCCAGTATGTTTTCCCCTCTTGTGGGAGTGGTAACAAGTTGTTCCATAGCATTTGAGTTTATAAATTCTAGGAACCTTTGGGCTAGGGTGTTGGAGCTAGAGTAATGCTCCCAGTCTATGTTTGGGTAGTTGAAGTAGCCCAATATAATGATGTTTGGAGAGACCTTCATATTTTCCAGTGTTCTCAGGAAGGTTGAGTGGGGTTCCTCGGTTTGGGAGGGTGGTCTGTAGCAGGCTATAAACTGGAAGGCAGTTTTACCTACTGTTAGTTGCACATGGATAGTCTCTGATGCTTCGTGCTGTGCCACCAGCCTAGAGGTGTGGGTATCTTTGACGAATATTGATACTCCCCCTCCTTTTGTGGTTCGGTCCAAGTTTTGGGGCTGAAAAGCATGGTATGAGGTATAACCTGGTAGTGCTGAGGTGCTCTCGGGAGCCTTGAACCAGGTTTCTGTTACTGCACAGATATCGATGTTCTCCATGCTAAGGAGAGTTTCAAGTGTGTGCATCTTGAGGTTTAGACTTCTGGCGTTGAGTAGCATTACTCTTAGTTTCTTATCCCTTGTGATACCTATGGAGGTGGGTTTGTCTTTTGAGCCTTGCCTAAAAAAGGCACTATGGGGGTAGCAAGAGCCTTTGCCAATATCCGAAAGCCCAGGGGCGACAGGTGCAAGCCGTCCCTAGCGAAGCATCGTGGCTTGTCAAGCATGTCATCCCAGGCTGACAGGCATTGGATCCCCTTTGAATGACACCAATACTTAAGCCAATTGTTGAAATTGATCATCTTGTCTTCATATTGTGGCATCATTCTTGGTGAGGGTAAGATGCTACTCAAGGTCAGGGTCATACCGGCCTGGGCTACATGCTCAGAGAGCTCCTCTATGTCTCTTTTCATGTAGTCCAGGGAGGTACGTCTCAGGTCATTCACACCAGCATGGGCAATGACTAAGTCATATTTGTACTTGCCTTGGAGTGACTTGAGTGCTTGTGTTATGTGGCGGATCCTAGCGCCAGGTATGAATGTGTGAATCTTTGATGCCTGAGGCCTAATAATTGATAGAGTATACATGTAGTCACATAAATCTCTGCTGTCGCATTTTAAAGTCATTGCTGTACAAATCACCCACCTTTTACTCATTGCTGTACAAATCACCCACCTTTTACTTACTTACCAAGTAACAACATGCAAGGATATGCCATTCATTTGTATTATTACACAATTCTGTTTTAATGCTACAGGTTCAGCACTTATCTTGTAAATCCAGCAGTTGCTAAATTTTTAGTTCAGGGCCGAGTCTGTCTGATGCTAGGATTATAGAGCCATTACATGGGTAAGTAAAGGTTTTGAGCTTTGCCTGGCATCAATATTACTGTATGTATTTGTGTAGGATGAAGGTTTTGGCTCCTTAGATGGTGAGTGAGTGTGCTATGCATTGGCCCTTAGCCAATGCAATGCCATATCGAGCATGCCTACGTCTGCCTACACCCAGCACAGCTGCTGGTTCCCCCTTTGACTACTCACCTGCATGTGACTGTGGTGACCTTGCCACTGGTGTTCAAATGTGTACTCCTTCCTCTTGTTGATCCAGCTGAAGCTGTTTTCTCAGGATGATGTTGTAAAGCATGTCACAGATGGTGAAGATTTCAGTACATTTATGTGGAATGTACTGCAGGACTCCCCCAGAAGTATCTAGACACTGGAACAGTGACTTAAGCAGCCAAAACCCACACTCTATGATATTTATGGTTTGAGCGTGTGCTGCATTATAGCATTTTGCAGTGGGTGTGTGTGCACATTTCTGATGGGCATCATCAGCCACAGTTTAGGAAATAACCTGTATCCCCCAGTAAATGACCTTGTTGGATATCACCCATAGTGAACATCTGATACATTTAGGAGGTGTGCCAGATATGTGAGTGGTGTAAACTGTCTGGGTCATCAGCACACACATTCAAGATGATTCCCTTAGCATTACACATGACTTGGCAGTCAATCGAGTGGAAGCCCTTTCTATTTATGTAGACCCTTCCCTGTTCCCAGGTGGTACCTTGATTTCTATATGTATACAATGTATAGCACCCGGTACTTCAGGGTAGTAAGCTACAGGGTAGACCTTTGGCATATTTGTGGCCCTGTCCTCAGGAGTATGAAGAAAACATATGTGGTCACCGGCATGTTGGAGAATAGCATTCAGGAATTGATAGAGGATCCAGGATGCTGATGCCTGTGACACCTCAGAATGTCCTCTGTTGGTCTCTGAAAGGTTCCTCTAGCTAAAATTATAAGTGGTACATATACCTTTGTCTCCACTGGTATGCATTCCCTTGATCTTCCTGGTTCTGAGTTACAGACAACAGAGATTGCAGAGTTCCTGTAGTGTGTCGCTTTCCACCCTGTATAATTTTACAATTTCCAACTCATGCAGATTGTGATAAGTTAACTGGGGTCTGAAAACTCTTCTCCTTCTTGGCCATGGTCTATTAGCACCAGCAGTAGCAGCATAGACTTCGCCTGTTGCACATACACATGAATTAAACAAGAGCAGCCACTAACTTGCTTTCCTGTGTAGACTACTTTCTGTGGCAGTATTCCAATAGGTTTTGGAATTGCACTGAGTCTACACGGTTGCTTTATAGCTTGTTGAATAGCTCCTCCATCTTGGATTGGTTGAATGGCATACAATTCAGCTGATTATGCTGTAATTAGCATACCATGGTGTTTACACAAAAGCTTCACGAACCGTTAAAAACACAAGAAACGAGGAGATGTAACCTGGATGTTGCCAAAACAAAACCGCGGTTTTGTTTTGGCAACATCCAGTTACATCTCCTCATACCATGGTGTTTACTGTGGTTGCATAATGCAAAACTGTGCGCTACTTTGTGTGCATTGTACCGTGATGCACACAGGGTCTTACCAGACCATGTAGGGTTTATTGACTCTATCCTGTAGTCAATTTCTTGTTTTATTACATTTTCTTTTTTATAATTATTGAGCTTCATTTCTAGGGTCTAGTTTAAATGTGCAATTTGATTTTCAGGAGCTATCCATATGTATTTTGTGCATGTATTGTGTCAGACTACTTTCCTAGCTTTCTATCACAAGTACGAGCTTTGCAGCTAAAATTCTCTGAAAAATAAAAATGAAGTGCAACTGCTAAAATAGTACAGCAAATCAAGAGATAGACAATAACGTCATTAATCAGCTTTCAAAGAGGTTACATTGCTTTGCACCCCCTGCATTGGGGAGCTGTGCTTACCCTCACCCGTGCCCACTTTACTTCAGAATAAGAGGCATACTACACTGAATTGCAGCTTCTGGTTTAGTGTATATTTCATGCGTTGGGTCTCACTGTTCTTGTCTCCTTAACCTGACTGACTTCTTCAAATCAGTCTCCGGGGCAGTGGACGAGGGTAAGGCAGTCCACACAGCCTATATGGACCTCGCCAAGGCCTTTGACACCATCCATCACTCTGGAATCATAGATACATTTACTAAGCTGGGCATTAATCCCTATGTCACTCGATGGGTTGCCAACTGCCTTACTGACAGAACTCACACTGTAAAAGTAGCTAACTCCAAATCCAGCTCCAGACAAGTGACAAGTGGCGTACCTCAGACTTCATTCCTGGGACCTCTCTTGTTTGGCATCTACTTCTCTGAAACAGGCCAACAATAAGGGACTCTGGCTAACAAAGTTTGCAGATGACTGCAAACTGAGAGCCATTATTGAATCCCAAAATTATGTGGATACTCTACAAAACGGCCTTACAGAAACAGATGCTTGGTGCCAGAGCCATGGGCTCAAGCTCAATGCCAAGAAATGTATTGTTATCCCCTTTGGGAAAAAACATGTACCCGTGAATTACCACATAGGTGGCAGTACACTAAACACTGAAAGTGTGATAAGAGACTTAGGGACACAGGTGGACAGTGGTCTCACCTTTAATAACCACATCGCCACAACAGTCAGGAAATCCTTGTATGTGGCATACCTCATCAATAAGGGCTTTTCATCCAGAAAAAAGCAGGTTATTGTCGCACTGCACTCATTGCTCATTAGACCCATTATAGAATATAATGCCCCATCTGGTATGTACCTCTCAAGACATCTGCAACAACTGGAAAGGCCACAGAAATACCTCACTAAAAGAATCACAGGCCTAAAGCAGATGCCCTATGCTGACTGCCTTAAAAATCTCCAGCTGTACTCTGTTACATATCGTCTACTCAGAGGCGATCTCTGCTTAACATACAAGGCCATGTCAAACCCAGAGCTGTTGGACATGCTACACTTAAAGAAATCCCAATCCCTCAGAGCCACATGCTCCAGGGATCTAAACCTTGTCATCAGAATAAACAAAACATGCTGGGGGGGGGGTAGGTTCCTGACCCAGAGACTACCCATACTCTGGAATAGACTGCCCATACAATTCAAGCAGAGCGTTTTTTTGGCCCTCTTCAAAAGGAACCTTAATGATTGGATGGGAGAAAGGAAATTCACCCTGGGGATTACATCAGTCTCCCTGCTAGACAGGGGTCCAGGAAGTAAATAGTGTGGGAAGAAATAGCCAGGGAATTGTTATGGCTAGGCTTGTATAGGCCCTAGGGCCGATAGCCTAGTACCAACCTATGAACCTATGTAGATCACAGTTGAAGCCCTTGGAATTTCAGTAGGAACCCACATATTTAATACTGAAGTGAAAATGGAACCAAGATTTCTTGCAGTGAATGAAAGCTGCATCTCATGTTTTATGCCATTACTTATTTTACTATTTTACTTTCATGCTCTAAATTTAAGTGAAGATTAATGGTTGGGAACTGTAGTATATAAAATTTCAATATAGTTTCAATCAGCAGCTTAAAAATGCAGGTTTATATGATTTTTAGTAGGTATGAGGATATTATGAGGATATAAATAAACTTCAGAAGGTACCTTGATGTATAAAAACTTCTGATAATGCATCAAAAGACATTCCCTGGAATTACGAAGCCTCCGTGTAAAACTAAATAAGTCTTACTCGGAGGCTGCTGTTGAACGGTATGACATCAGCATGCCATGAATATTCATGAGGGCACGCTGACAATATCCCAAGCCTAACACGAACCCTGCAGGCAAGCAGGGGGCATGTCCGACTGCCGAGCAGTCTAAAGGTCCACGCCCCTGCAAGTGTGTGAAATGCAAAATGTCAACACACAAGAGCGAGTCTGCTCAAATGTTTATGTACCTAACACCACACACCCTGACATTGTAAACCCCCAGCACAGTTATAAAAAGTAAAACATTAAATTTTTTTTCAATTCCCAATATAGCTGCCCGTATTTGCGCTTGTGTGCACAATTGAGCCCATTGCTCATCTGCAGTTAGCAATCTCGACATGGAAGAGCATAATAAGGAATGCGTATGCAAATTACACCAAATAGTAATAGCGTAGTGGTAGAGCATTCACACAAAGAGGAGGCATGCACTTTTCAAATCCATCACTCCCCTTTCTATTTTATGTTAAAAATGAGTATATGACATAAGTTCTGACAGATATGATAAAACTTTTACTAAAAAGCATTGAAATGGTCTATGTATTAGTGAACAAAATGTAAAATTATAAAGGAATCTGACATATAATTGTACGCAGTTAAGCAGCGCTTTATCCAGCGCAATGTAGATGCCCATAGCTAAATCGCTCTTTACCCAACACAATGTAGTTGCCCATAGCTAAATAGCGCTTTATCCAGCGTAATGTAGTTGCCCATAGCTAAATAGCACTTTACCCAGTGCAATCGGTTTGTGCGGAGGTGCGCGCCACGCCAACCAGTGCACCGCCGGGCAATGTGGATCAACGTAGAGCAAAGTTGCTTAAACACAGCCACGCCCCCTAACCTGTCTGGACAGTAGTAAAATAAAAAGAAATGATAAGGTTTGAACCCAGGACACTGTGCACCATAATCAAAGTACTGAACCACTATATATATATATATATATATATATATATATATAGTCAAGATACATGGTTTGGCTCCTAGTCCATTGGCATGAGACTCGATTCCTGCAGGGCCAGTTCCATGGGATGGAGTATAAGGCAGAGACTTGGAACTGGTTGGCTCATGAACTTACCAGTGCGACAGGCGTCCCTCGGACTGGTGAGCAGGTCCGTCACCACCATGCAGACCCGAAGAGACAGAAGCAGGACTTTCTGAACCAGTGGATCCAGGAGGTCCGTCATATGCATGATGCCCCACTACTAAGTAGGTAGCCATGGAATGCAGTATGTAAGACATGCTAATATAGTCTAAATAATGGATAAGTATATCTCAATATCCCTTCATTTACTTCACAGCTGCAGGTGTTCATGCTATGAATCATCAAGCCTATGCAGATAGGCTGCTAAGGCTGTGCCACCAGGCAGGTTAGTAAATATTCTGCATGTATTGTTACATGATATATGTGAGTGAGCATGACAAAAGTGTTTTAGCGCAATAATACAGCAATAAAATGTCCTGAATAAATCCTCTGCATGTACTGTTATATAACAAAAGTCAGTGAGCCAGAAATAGAGTGTACTAACCCAGCAATCAAGGTGAAATAAGTGTGGAATACTGTCTCTGCATGTACTGTCATAACATATAAGGGGTCTGAAAAAGAGTGTTGTAACCTATCAAGAAAGGTATAATATGTCCTGAATATGTCTTCCATATGCACTGTAATATCAAATAAAGGAGAGAGCCTGTAGAAAAGAGTGTTCAATGTAGTTAATAAAGGTATAAAACTTGGAGTGTGTCTGTGTCACTTATTTTGAAATGTTGTTGTACCCTTGCAATAAATAAATAGTACTGTTGTATTAGGCGCTGTCAACTCACAGTTGTGCAGTCCCATAAGAAGTTGATGAAGGAAGTGGCAGTAGCTGTGAATCATGAAACATTTATTCCCTGAATAAATCCTCTGCATGTACTGTTACATATCATAAGTCAGATAGCCAGGAGCAGAGTGTACTAACCCATGAATAAAGCTAAAATATGACTGGAATACTATCTCTGCATGCACTGTCATAGAAAATAAGTGAGTGAGCCTGACAAACAGTGTTGTAACCTATCAATAAAGGTATAATATGTCCTGAATAGGTCTACTGTATGCACTGTAATATCAAATAAAGGAGAGAGCCTGTAGAAAATAGTTTTAATGTAAATAAGAAAGGTATAATACTTGCAGTGTGTATGTGTCAGTTACTCAGAAATGTTGTTGTACCCTTGCATTAAAGAAATATTACTGTTGTATTAAGTGCTGACAACCCACAGTTGTGCAGTCTCATATAAAGTGGATGAAGGAAGTGCCAGTAGCTGTGAAGCATGTAACAGTCCTCAACAGTTGTTAAATGGCTGACATGCATAGGTAAATCTGGCACATGAGTAGCTTGCCAAGGTGTTCCCCAGAAATGTTAGTGTGCTACCTGAAAAGTAGGGTTTTGTAGAAAATCAAGTGAAAATGTCACGTGAACACATCCAGATGTGCAGATACATAAAATATAAATAAAATACAAGTATGTAGCAGTAACATCTGCATATTGGACAGTTACTATGTCAGATATAGGTCAGGTACATAATGAACTAGCCAAACCCATAACACAATCAAATGCACGTTGTCTAGTGTAATAATACATGCATGGGATATACACCTGCAGTCAATAGGAATGTAGTGTACAGTTAAAGTACTAATAAGATGTTAATGGAGGTTTATTTTTACACCCTACTCCATGTGCATAAACAATGCAATTCCACACCTCAATGGGTATGTCTAATCTCATAACATTTGTTGGGGCATATGTCCTATTTTTATATAAAATCTGCATTTACTTTGATGCATGTCCCCTGTTAAAACACCACAATCTTGGTGGCCTGTTGCCACCAATCATCCCTGCATGCTGTTGTAATGTCCACTGTTGTTCAATATATGCATGTGTTATGCTTGCTGTTCAACTGTTGTAACCCTGGTGTGTTGGGTTAATGGGAATATTACTGCATGCTGTTACAACTAATTTGGAATGCTGTTGTCTATGTTGTAATTAAACACACCTAATAACAGAACGTATGGGAAGGCCGGTTCCAGCGGACCCACCTGTCCCTCCTCAGCTGTCAATTGCACCTGGCACCAGCAGGTCTAGTGCCCAGCCCAGGCTACCCTCCTCCATTGGTCCTGTGCCACCTTGGGGTGGAAGTGCTGCAGGGGATGGATGCTCATCCGCCCCTGCAAGTGTGGGCAGAGAAGGGCCTCCTGTCACTCTCCAAAGGGTCCGGGTTGTGGTGCCTAGGGAGATCCAGCATTTAGTCACTGATCCCCTATGCCAGCTCCAGGCGAGAGTGGCACGACTCGCGGGTGAGACTGCCCCTCATAAACAGCCCCCAGCACAGCGACCCTCGGGTCTGTGAAGGCTCAGTGGTGACTGCCCATGGGTGGGGATCTCGGTCCCACTGTTACCATCTGTGGGCTCATGGGCTTGCGATTTCCAAACATCTGTCCTGTCAATTGTGTTCAACCACCCCATGTGTCATACTCCACCCCTGTATGCGTCTTGTTTGTCTTGTCTGTTTACCTACCCAACCTACCTCCCCAAATATACCTACTTCCTCTACCTCACTTTCCACTCTCCCCTGAAAAAAAAAAAAGGGCAATCTGTACCCGCAAAAAAATTACGCCCCATACATAACTGCCCATTTTGCACACATGTCCGCTGGACATGTAAACTGATAATTATAATTGGCAGTACAACATACTTCATTGTCCTCACCCCTCTCTCAGGGGTGGAAGGTTTCAAATTTCACTCCATATTTGCTACATATGCACAGCTGTTGCTGGTAAAGAAATGGGCAGCTATGGACCTTCCCTGCACCTGTCCTGCACATCCCAAGCTTGTTTACCTACTGTCTTTCCCTCTTTGTGACCTCATTTTCACCACTTTCCTTTCTCCCCATTTTCTTTTCTTTCAAAGAAATTAGCATGGGGGTTAGTGGGAGTAAGCACTTTTAAGCAGTAGTAAGTGGGTTTAAGTGGGTGTGTGCATGGGTGCGCTTAGCTAAGCATTGCTAAGCATCGTGCAAACCCACTTACAACTGCTTAAAAGTGCCTTAGTCACTCTGTGTCAGGGCCCTTGTTCTGCTCAGCAGCAAAATAAAATACCTATGTCAGTCTTGAACCTCAGACCTTGGACACTTTAGACTGCATGAAGTACCACTAAGCCACAACAGATATACAATAAGTTAGTGCTGCAAAAAATATATCATGCATTACAATGAGTGAATGTAAAGGAAAAGTAGGAAGGCCATAACACAAAGCTTGTTCTGTGGATCTTTACCAGCAATTGTTGTGGAATGGCATTACATGAGTGTGATGTGAGAAGCAGCCAATCAAGCAGAAAATAATGTTACAAAGGCACTTTACAACCCCCACACAGTATCATAGCAGGACAAACACTGGCATATCTGAGTAGGGCAGAGGCCATACCTCCTAACTCTGTCAACTTTCCAGGGATGTCCCTGATTGTGAAACATATTTTAGCTGTGTCCCTCAGAATCCCTCAGAAAAGTAACGACATCAGTCAGAAAGGTGGGCTATTACACAATGAATACTAACAATAATAACAGTAGACACCGCTTGTACATCATGAAAGGAGTACTAATCCATATGCACTGCTTCACTGAAGTCTACACCTACTGTCCCTATTATGTGTAAGGTGTACCTCACTTTCAACTACCTATCCCTGACTCCATGCAAAGATGTATCTGAGTGTTCCATAGGCCTGGCAGAGGCACAAACACACAGGCATATAGACTATACTGCTGTTACACACTCTGCAAATAGCTTTGGTAGGACCTCCACAAGCATACCCTTATGTAGGAGTACAACACAGAAATACCAATGGATGTAGCCATGTACTGGTAGCAACTGACTGTAACAATGCCATTGTACCAGTGCTGAAAACACCTGTGAGTTGCACAGACAAAGAATGACAGCGTAACCTCTGGCTACCATCTGGGTAGGTTCACAGTTGGGAACTATGCAGACAGATGACCTGCCCTGATAAACTCACAGGTACACACCAATCCTGCAAGTCCAGTAAGATAATATTCACACAATAATGCATAATGCTCTCTGTATGCAAGCACCCCCCCACAATTAAAAGATACTTGTGCGTTTAGGGTCTACCAAGTGTGTAGGTAGGCATACTCAGTACAGGAATTGTCCAGTTGTCATGCGAACCCTGTGCTAATGCCAACACTAAAAAACACAAACCCTGCAGAAGTCAGTACATTAATATTCCCAGTATAACAGTTCAGAAACAGTTCATGTGCCAAGACAATACGTCTCAATAACTACATTTGTATGGCAGTTAATTATATGAGTAGAAAAGAAACTACATAGTCACATGAATGTTGTGTAAGCATTTGTAGTGGTGAGTAAAACTCTACACTGATAGCTCAGTATTGGAAGTGGCAACAGTCAGGTCTGAATACAACATGTACATCACTGTCTACACCTCTAGCTTCATTTATAAGATGTATACCAACCTTCTGACTTACACAACAGTGTCCACAGCAAACAAGCATGGGCCCCACTCTGGAAATCTGAAAGGGCTATGGCTACCTACCTTAACAATTTATAGCATTGGGTTGCTATGACAGTGAGTACTGCAATTACCACTCAGCAGGCTGTATGCATTTACCAAATGCTGGGCAACAATTGGTGCAGAGGGCATCACATGCACATGTGCAAATACCTATAAAAGCAGATTGTACTTGCTATCCTCACATGCAATCATTACATTGCACGTTCAAGACAGTGAACATCTCCAAGCATGTAAGAAAAAAAAATAGGTAACAAATGTATATACCTAAACAAAACCAAGGTCATCAATTAAGAAAAAAAAAAAAAAAAAACACAAAGCAAACAAAAGTACGTTTCTGTACTTAATAAAAAAAAATGCATACAAGCATACACAGATGGACCTGAAAGCGACATACAGGTATGTAACAGTTTGTAGTTACTGGCAAGTAGTAGATGTTTTTGATTAGTACTGTAGATCCTCTGAAACATGCATATGTGGCAGCAGTAGGTATGTATGCACTGATGCCATGTATAAGGATTGCCATGAAGAAATTGTTGTGTAGCCGTATGCAGTGGGACATAAGTGTGACATTTGTAGCTCAGCAGTACATGTCGAACATCTGAACATGTTATCTATGGTCTGTACAGTACCGTGTTTAATGGCAGTTTGGGGGAGTAGTGCAAACACCTATATAAACTTGGATGTCACAGAGTAAGACGTGCATGATAGTCACATAATGTGTAGCATAGCATTGGCAACTGCTGTAGCAGGCTAGTATAGTAATGTATCATTTGCAGCTATGTATACCCTTGTACTATTACTGTATGCACACATGTGACAACTGTCCATGTTGTAGCAAGGCCCAACAGGTCATCCGTGAGGTGTACAGACTTACAATAGTGTGGACCTTGTGTCTGTATGGCACAGATGTATGGCGAGATACATATGTGTCTGATTTATAAGCATCTGAACATGTGCATAGAGCAGGGGACATACTGCAACTGTTTGTGAAGGGCGGACATTTATATGTTGGTGCAGGTTGTTATGTGCATATTTATATGTAGGTTGTAGTGTGTGTCAGACAAGACAGCATACAGTGCTGGCATATGACATGTGTTGTTCAAACGCCATGGGTATGATTTGTTAGGTATATAGTCTTCCAGATAGGGGGTCCTGCTAAAGATATATGGGCTGAGAACACCTTCCAGGAATTCTGCACAAGACTGTGCAATATCATTGCATAACTGTATCCCTCTCAACCTTTGCATAATTGAGATTTCCACCATGAAAGTGGACTGTATATGTGCCGATATGCATATCTATGTGTACACCAGTGGATGTTCATATGTACGCTACAGCTGAATGTTGTACATGTATTGCCATCCCTGTAGTTAAAAGCCCTGTACCCATGAACTACCACATAGGTGGTAGTCTACTCAACACCGAAGGTGTGATAAGACACTAGGGGACACAGGTGGACAGTAGTGTCCCTAATGATAATCACTGTGCCACACTATTCATGTAAACCTAGTACAGTCCACATGCTGTCAGTAAATGTGTGTCATCCATGGAAAAAGAGGTCAGCGTTCCACTCTACTCATCAGTCATAACACCCATCATAGAGTACAATGTCCCTGTTGGTATGTACCTCAGAAGACATCCACAGCAACAGTAGACGCCAGACACATACCTCACAAAGAGTATTACTGGACTCAAACAGATGCCCTATGCTGACTGTCTTACAAAACCACAGCTACACTGTGTCGCATACCACCTACCCAGAGGCTATCCCTGCCTAACATACAAAGCTATGGCAAACCCACAGGTGTTGGGCGTGCTCCATGTAAACAGATGGAACACCAGACAAGATACACACTCTACTCATCTAAACCTTGTAATTTAAAAAGCAGAATATGCTTGAGTTGCACATTATCATCACAGATACATACCATACTGTGGAACCAACTACCTATCAACAGCAAATGAAGGTCCTCATTAGCAGTTGCCATGAATAATCATGATGATTGGATGTGAGATGGGAAACACAACCCGGTAATCACCCCTGTGGCTCTGCATGACAGGGGTACATGAACCTACATTACATGGGTGTTGAAATGCAGGGTACCATATATCTAGGCTTCCATAGGCCCTATGGATAACAGCCTATCAGCTAACTAGGACCAGATACACACACGCATGTACCTGTTGCATCACATGCTATGTGAGGTTGACTGTTTGTGATGAAGAATGTGTATGCGAATGTGTCAATGATGTGTATATGTGTGATAGCCTAGTGGGAATCTGTGTATACCATTGTATGTAGTGTTGTAGCTCGAATCCCATCAAAATGTCCGTATGCTATTGCCAGGCAGGAAAAGCAGTATGGCATACATTGTGACGTAGTCCCATGGTGTCGAATGGAGTGTGCCATTGTAGGCTAAAGCAGTACATGTATGCTTATTGATTGTTAAAACTAGTGAATACAACTCACGTATGGACTGTAGTACTACCTGAAGCTGTAGGCCTCAACTACACAGTATGGTTTATATGCACATGGCTTGGTAACACACTTTTGTTTGTTACCTGTAGTCCTCATGCATTACATACCTCAGGCATGAGGTTATGTATGTACTGACACACAGTACTGTATGGTACACAGTTAAATGTAATCTGGGTTGCCATACCTTTGTGTCTTGTAGGTATGTCTGATGTGTGTGTGGGTATGCCTGTAACATGGCCTCAGTGGTATGTGTGTCACAGGATATAAGTGCGTATCTAGCAACATGTATAGTGTAGTACAGCAATATGACACCTATAGCGATGAATGTGCACATATGTTACTGAGGGGTTTGCTATCAACAAGTAGTGTGGTGTACTGGTAGTACTGTAACCGTACTGTACATTCATTTCAATGGATGACAAATGTCTGTATGCATTAGCTTCATATACACATCATGTGGCTAGGTGGTGCATTGTGTCACATACAGTGTGCTATGTACTGTTGTATAGTCTTACATACTGGTTTCACTTTGTGGCTGTGCAGAACATGGTTTGGTATATAGTATGTGACAGGCACTGTCAGGCAGTTGTGGGCTTAGCAGTCATATGTGGTATTAAAAGTGTGTATCTACTGACAGCCAATAGGTTGCTATATATGGCAATTCATTGATGTCTGTACATTAGAATGTTGAGTGTGCCACATAACTTGTTCACAATTACTGTTTCATTGTCTTCCAGGGTTATGTCACACCACAGGAAGCCAGCTTATTCCCCTGAGGAGGAAGAAGTGATATCAGATACACTCATCCACCATTACAACCTTTTGTTCTCAAGAACCTGCCAGGACCACCATGGTCGCACTGCACTCTGGCAGGATGTTGTCCTTCGGGTGAATGATGTAGGCATGCATAACCGGACTTATGAGCAGGTATGCAATCACTTCAGTGATTTAATCAGACATGTCTGGCAGCATGCCTCCGATGTCCACAGACAACAGCTTGCCACAGGTGGTGGTGCTGCTACACATCTCCCCCTCACCGGAGTGGAAGAGCTGCTCCTCAGAATGGTGGCTCCTGGCCAACCAGTACAACACACCTGTGTCATCATGGAGGCCAGAGTCACCCAGCACAGCGATATCAAGCGTGCAGGTAACATGGTATATCTGTAGACCACTGTTATCCCAAGTGTTATAATATGCATTAATCAGATGTGTACTGTGTAGGCAGAATATGTTGAGCCTGGTGTCATGCAATACTGATAATTCGGGACATTATCTGTATGCCTGTGACTATCACCTCATGTACTACTGTATAATTGCAAACTCACAGCAGCAATGCCATAGTTGTTGACACTGACATACTGTCTCATATCCTTGGAGGTCTGTCTGGTGTGATAGCAAGACAGCAGACCCATGCTGGTGAGTGGGCTACAGTTAATATAGCATATAACATGTGCATGTCATAGGAGAGTTGTAGGCCATATACACATGTTAAACACCTACACATAGTGCATGTTCTGCATGTTCTCTGTGTGACTATGCACTTCCCAGTGACATGAGTAGCTGACTCATACACATGCAACACACAGAGCATCACAAACAAGTGGGGTACACTATAGTGGACATTCTATAGGCAGAGTCAATACACATGCACACAACATACACCACTTTGTCATATTCAGTATGTGTTAATATGATACACATGGCGTATGTAGACACCTGCTGTAAGGTCATACTCCAGTATCCCATATGTCATCAACACAGCATACATACTATACCTGGGGTAGAGGCCTATCATGGGGAGTGTGACACATGTCAACACACAACACAGTCATGTTAGGCAATGCTCCCTATTGAACACCTGACATGCCCATTTAACAACTGTCTGTGAACTGTTAAATGTAGCCTAAGTGGTGCAGGTCAGGTACAGCAAGATAGTTGCCAGTGCAACATGCATCAGTGGCCTTGAGTGACCACATGATGCTGCCTGATGATGGCTCATGGTACTACACTACATCCAGTTGCAGTACCTGCAGAACTACACATAGCATTCATTGTTATACACCTGACAGTTGTGTGCATCCGGCCATGGTTTGTATACCTATGAGTGATGGTGCACAGGACATTGGAAAGTGTTTCAGACTTGCAGTGCAATGTCGTGTCCATGTACACATTGTGTACGAGGGTGAGGCCAATCATTGAACTACACACATGCATCAACGACATGTATACTGTTATCAACAAGGACTCTCTACACTCGCACTGCATGCTGTTGAGCAACACACATCCTGCATGCTGACACATGTGATAGGACGCTTTGGCTTGTGATACTGTACTCCACCATCAACCACTAACAACTATGTTCCATATTGCTGTTGGTGTGTGTGTGTGTGTGTGTGTGTGTGTGTGTGTGTGTGTGTGTGTGTGTGTGTCAACTTGAATGAGTAGTGTATTAGTGTGCATGTGTGGATGTGTGCATGTGCGCATGTGTTCATGTGTGCATGTGTGCATGTGTGCATGTGTTCATATGTACATGTGTGCATGTGTTCATGTGTGCATGTGTGCATGTGTGCATGCGTGTATGTGTGCAAACATCCTGTACAGATGGTGAAGTGTGCTTCCTGTCTCCCTCTCTCAAGTGCTGAGGTATTGTTGGATGGGTGCAGCAGGGAACCTGAGGTCACTGCCACAAATAGTGACCATGATGATACATGTGTAGTGGCACAGGCATGTTTGACAGGGTCTGTCTTTGGTTCACCAATCGACAGTACACAGCTTTCCACCCCATCTATGTGCACATACGTACTGCCATTACATCCCTCAACACCAATTGCCTTAGGTGAGGAACAGCATACGGTAGGCATTGACCAAGAAAGCGTGGTATCTATGGCACATGCAACCCCACATAGCAGCCATGCCCACACACCCGGAACGGTACCACATAGGCATATGTCCAGGGATTCTCGTGGAAGCACCGCTGGTTGTAATGCCCCTGGCAGGCGTGCCGCTGGTTGTAATGCCCCTGGCAGGCGTGCCCGCACAGGTCTCACAACCTCAGGTATGTTCCGGGCTGTGATGCAAGCACAGGCACATATGGAACGGTACACCAGGCAGGGAATAAGGGCACAGAGGGCTCATAACACTGTGATCAATGACAGTATCCGTGACCTTGCCGGTGCCATCCGCAATTAAACCGATGTTATTGATAGATGTTGGGGGGAGACACTAGATGTCCTCCGCAATGTTATGTCCATGTGCCAGGACAGTGCAGGATGGCTGGGTTGTCGACGTGGACGTATGCCAGCAACATCATCAGCTGGCAGTCATCGCAGATGACACCCAAGTGCCAGCCACTCCCGTAGTGCCAGTACCAGCCCCAGCAATGTTGTGGCTGGACTGTCAGTAGACCGTCCTTGACGACCACGTGCAAGTGGCTCTGGCCAGTCCCAGCAGGGACGTGTGTCCAGTCAACATCCCTCTGCCTCTGATGATAGTACTCAGTCTGGCTTAGTTCCCAATACTGTCCATGTTACCCTTGCCAGGCACAGGTACTGTGTCCGTGGCCAGAGACAGTGATCTGTACAGTCTGGCAGGTACAAGGGGTACTGTGTGCATGCAGACACACACACATGCTACCAACACGTAGGGCTAACACATGCACACACACATCACATCAACACTGACCCATACTGTATTGTTGTCCCTCACACACACACACACACACACACACACACACACACACACACACACACACACACACACACATACATGTCGATTGGATGGGTCATTGTTGGGCTCTGGAAAAACAATCACACACCCAGTGCATATGATGAAACTGTGCCACCTCCTGTCATCTGTGACATTGATGCAGGAACAGGATAACATGGTACTGATGCACAGGGTGACCTACTAGCAGTGTAGCAATGTTAGCATGTTGTGAACAGTAAAGTCTAATGATATCCTTGTAGGTATATCTGAGCAGGCATGATGCATCACAGCAATGATTAGCAATTTAGTATTGTTTACACCAGTGTTAATTCCAAACATGGATTGTCCACACATGTGCCAGTTGGCTGATGTGTGTGGTACTGGCTGCATGTGTCGGTGAGTGGATGTTATGTGTGTGATGTGTGCAGTGCAGATTTCAAGGTGTACATTTGTGAACATGCTGGAGGTGCACTGTTTGCATGTATGTGCATGGTGGGCACATGGGAAGGGTGACATGCCCTGTATTACGCATTGTTAATACTTCATATTTCCTATTGGTGTCCATTATGCATGTCACTACACATATGTCACAACTTGGGTACACATGTGTGTATGACATGGAATGACACTATGTTGTGGGTGATACTGTTGATATCGGTCATTGGTTAGCATTCTGGTAGTGTACATAACCTCAACAGCCTGGTTTTAACCAATCGTTAGATGATGTCTTGACAACTGACACACAGCTGTAGGATACACAGTGGCATTAGAATCTTTCCGGTATTGTACTATACCAGTTACCAGTGGTATTGACCACCACACATTCCCATGACCACTCCTGTTTGGCATGTGTACATCCTAGGTACAAGCAGACACACTAGGGATATGTATGTCCACATCTGGTGATGCATACAGTGGCCTACAATGCATTCACTGGATTAGACACTTTTCCTCCACAAGGGTATCATACAGACAGATACCTGTTGACAAACCCATGTTGTGAAGCTATGAGCCAGCAATAGCATTGTCATCCACATTTACTACACATAGTATCCTGATAGTACCACATTGGTAGCAGCACACAACATGTAGCAGGGGTACCAATGTGTACAAACAGCCACATGTGATTTCATCTGTCCTTTGATATCCACATTCCCAAATGTATGCTGATGTCCCTCAGTGTATCACATAAGCAATAAAGGGTCTGTATGCATATCCATGGAGTTGTATATCTACAATGAATGGCCATTATTGACAGACTGGGTTGTGTTTGAGCATGTCTGAAATATGCCACAGGCATACACCCACACTCACACTATTCTATAGCAACTGTCATGTGTGTGCGTGACACAGATGACCTAGGGCACAGATCACTACAGTGGCTGGACTTGTCACATACATACATATGTGAGCTATGGTCCAAGAAGCAGCAGCAACTGTCAATGGTAACAGATGTAGTCATGTTGACAGCAGGCTTCACACCTATGAAGTGAATGAGGTCACATGTACATATATGTCTTAGCCACAAAGTAACCAATTTAGGTCACATGTACATATGTGTATTTGCCACACAGATACCTGAACTGTGCAATGCAAATACTGTTGTTTTACTGATATGTCATACAGTAGTAAAAGCAAAACCCACAACACATTGCTCAACAGTGTCACACACACACACTCAGCAATTGCAGGATTCAAACCCTACCTACCTATGTTATGATACTAGAAAGATATGCATTACCACGACATGCCATATGCTTTACTGGGTGCTTTCATTTCCACTGCTGTATTTGTGGGATACTGACATCATCAAACCGGCCAAAGGGGAATTCACCTCTTTCAATGTGTTTTCACAGTCTCCAAAAAGGCCACTCCTCTAATAGGATTAGATACACACACATACACCCCCACACACACTCAGCAATTGCAGGATTCAAACCCCTACCTAACTATATTATGATCCTGGGGAGGAACACATTACCACAATGCGCTATATGCTTCAGTAAGAGTTTTCATTTCCACTGCTGTATTTGTGGGATAATGACATCATCAGTCTTAGAAAAAAGGAGTTCACCTCTTTTAATGTGTTGTCAAAGTCTACAAAAAGGCCACTACTCCCAAAGGGAATCACACACACAAATACACCCAACACACACAGACAGCAATTGCAGGATTCAAACCTCTACCTATGTTATGATACTAGAGAGATTCGCATTAACACGACACACTATATACTTTACTGTGGGGTTTCTATTCTCCTGCTATATTTGTAGGATGCTGACATCATCAGACTGGACATGGTAATGTGTGTGCACTTAGTTTTATGCAATCCCAGGAATGAACCTTGTGGGTCAGCAGGTGTGAACAGCTTGAACAGGAATCCACAATTCATAGCTTGTGTGATCTATCTGTGGACAAATTGCCATTCCTTCATATGAAAATACATATTTATGCACAGATTGTCGGTTTTGTGCATACAACAAGTGTCTGTGATATTGATAAAGGGCTATTCAAAGTCTATGCGGTTTGTGTGTTGCTCCTTTCAGTGATGTATGTCCTGGGTGGCAGCCTTGAAAACAATCTAGCAGGTTTGGGGAACATGATCTGCTCATTAACATACCACAGTTGTTTGGGTTGAGTGTTTATCGGATTACAATAGCTCTGCTTCTGACTGCAATCAGATGGACTCCATGACCTAGCAGTTCAGACTTCATAGGCTTATAGGACTATAGTTCCCATGGTCTGTTGTGCACCAACACTTGTGGGGTGTGCCATATGTTGCTGTAACACATTCAACAGTGTAAGATCCTGTAGAGAGGGTGAGGGTCAACAGACTGTTCAGGTGCAGGGTCTGTTTGATCTGTTGTTCACTTATGACACATATGGGGAAACAATGTTATCCACGTGATGGCATTCATTCGGCTTTGGGAGGAGCAGTTTACACATTCTACATGTGTTATCTCCTGGTATGATGATAGGGCCTTTTGTCACTGGGAGGTGGGTATGTATGTATGGGCCTGTCTGACAGGATGTCGACATTGTCACTCAGGTACAGTTGACCCTGACTCAAGACATATATGACTGTACATTGCTATTTCTGACATAGCTGAAGGAGGTGTAATGGTTCTGTCTGTACTCCTTCGCAGATAATCTTTCCAAAGCAAGAACAAACCTGACCACTAAACCCATGTTATACTCTTTTACACAACTAACACACTACTGATCCTTTGTGGTCAGTCAACAGAGTATGTCATCATAATATCCTGGCATGTCCAAAGGTCGGTTTCGTGTGTACTTTCCAGTCCAGCTGGTGCATATTGGAATTTGGATGCATTGTTACAACTGCCTTATATACACAGTGAACCCTGTCCTCCTACCAACAAACTCAGATATATGTGAGGGATGCAACTGTATAGACAAACAGGAGGCTGAGCTCTCTCAACCCATGACTGGCACAGTCTATCAGGTGGTGAAGGTAACCACACACACCACAAATCCAGTCTCACATGGACCTATGACGACAGCAAACCAAATACATTACCACACAAACACATACTCGGAGCCTCTAAATATTCTCTGCCTAAGCAGCAGAGACATCCAAAGCAGACACCCAAACAACTGCTAACCCACAACTATACACACATATCACATAGTTCACAAAGTCAGTGTGCCACACAGTCACTGCCCTTATGCCTACACAATACACCTAATACACTTGTAATAGGTGACTGTAATTGTCGGTCACACTGACATCCCACTCACCAGGCTGAACAAGGAGAAGGTCACTTTGTGCTATCTGCTGGGTGCCAGGATCTGCCACATGGCACATGCACTCAGGTCAGTCCAAAGCAAGTACAAATATGGCTCCATCATTGACCATGCTGGTGTGTAAACCCTCAGACGTTCCTTCCTGGACTACATGACAAGAGACATAGAGGAGCTCTCTGATCATGTAGCCCAGGCCAGTATGACCCTGACCTTAATAAAGCATCTTACCCTCACCGAGAATGATGCCACAGTATACAGACAAACTGATCACTTTTAACAGTTGGCTAACATATTGGTGTCATTCAAAGGGGATCCAGTGTCTGTCAGCCTGGGATTACATGCTCAACATGCCACGCAAATTTGCTATGGACGCCATGCACCCATCACGCTTAGGCTTTCACAGACTGGCTAAGGCTCTTGCACACCCATAGTGGCTGTTTGAAGTGAGGCTCAGAAGACAAAACCACCTCCATAGATGTTACAGGGTAAAGGAAACAGAAAGTAATGCTGCTCAACAACAGATGTCTAACCCACAGAATGCATGCACTCAGGACTCACCTCAGTATGGAGACTGTCGATATATGTGCAGTAACAGATACCTGGTTCAGGCTCCCAAAAGCACACCAGCACTACCAGGTTTTACTTCATACCATGCTTTTTGGACCCAAGACTCAGACCGGCCAACAACAAGAGGGGGAGTATCCATATACTTCAGACATACACATACCTCCGGGTTGGTAGCACTGCACAAAGCATCGGAGAACATACACGTGCAACTAACAGTGGGCCAAACTGCATGTCAGTTTGTAGACTGCTACAGACCACACTCCCAAACTCGGGAACAACACTCAATATTCCTGGGAACACTGGGGAATGTGAAGGTCTCTCCAAACACCATTATATTGTGTGACTTTCAATACACAAACATTGACTTGGAATACTACTCAAGCACCAACACCCTCGCACAACAGTTGGTAGGATTTATAGACTCAAATGCTATGGCAAAACTGGTCACCACAACCACAGGGGGGTAAAACATGTGGGACATGATCATCACCAACATGGGGACTCTATGTTCCACACCAGAGGTATACCCCTCATTGTTGAGGTCAGACCATACATTTATCTCACTGGACATACATATCCCATCCACACACACATCGTAGGTGATCTCAGTGAAGTACTTCTCATAAGCAAATGTCACACTTCTACAAACCGAGGTGGTATCTGTCAAAGATCCAGGGACAGTGTTAATTATGGCTCAGACCACTTAATCCTTTACAAACCCATTCTATGGACAACTTCTGAAATGCATGGATCGTGCTATCCTAGATAACTACAAGACTCACTCCTCCAAAGGCAGGGGACCTGTCTGGTGGACCATGGCCATTAATAAGCTATAGAATGACAAGAGGAGGCTACTACATGATAGAGCACAATCCCAAAAAGGAAGGCATCTCTGATCAGTACTATGGAATAGCTACGATCACTTGTTGATTCATCTAAGGGCCACTTCTAACGGACACTTGCAACAGACACTATGGACAATCACAAGGCCTTCTTTAGTTATGTCAGGGACCTGGGTGGGAACTCACAGATATGCTGTGAGTTACTGCACAATGACAAAATATACAGTGAACCCACTGACATTGCAAACATCCTGGCAAACAGGTTCAGTGGAAATGTTTCCCTCCCATTCCCCCCTACAGTGCAAATGTCCATCCCAACAGGGTGTAGCCTCCCTGACATCACAGATGAACAGGTGAGCGCTGCCCTCTCCATAGCAGACATCATAGCATCAATGGGACCAGACAGTGTCCCAGCCTGCAGCTTACATGAGATTCATGACGAACGTAACACTCACATTATGTCACTGTTCAATATCAGAGTTACTATAGGATATGTACCCAAGGAATGGTGTACAGCAACAGTATTCCTGCTCCACAGAGGTGGTGCCACAAGGGACCCTAGACAAAATCGCACTATAAGCCTAACTATCCTGGTCTGCTAAGCTATGGAGCGTATCATCATGGAACAAATACACCTAGACATTGTGAACCTACAGACACTGGATCCTACACAATTTGGCTTTGTTTTGGGCAGATCTTGCCTCTTGTACCTGTTCGATGTCTTTAAACAGTTAACAGGTCCACAGAAGTACAGGGGGTTGTCCACACAGCCTACATGGAGCTCGCACAACAGTTCAACACAATACCCCACTCGGCCATTATACATAAGCTCACTGGCTTCAATATCTACACATATGTCACAAGATGGATTGCTAACTGTATCATGGATAGCACCCACATGGTCAGTATTGAAGGTGCCATGTCTGACTATACACCGGTTACACATGGCATCCCACAGGGCTCAGTCCTGGGACCTCTCTTGTTCAGTATATATTTCTCAGACGTACAGGCTAACACAGGAGGAATATGGCTGACCATGTTTGCAGATGACTGCAAACTGTGTGCCATAATTGACTCCACAGCTGGCACAAGCATCCTCAAAAAGGGTCTCACAGAGATGGATAACTGGTGCCAGTGCCATGGCCTACAGCTACCTTCCATTAGATGCATAGACATCACCTTTGGTAATAACAACGTGGCCACACATTACCACATAGGTGATGATACATCACGTACGGTGTGTGTGATTTGTGATTTGGGGACATGAATAGTTAGTACTCTCGCCTTTGACAATCACGTTGCCAATGTTTTTGACATACCTTCTATATAGCCCACCTTATCCCATAGGGTTTTACATCTAGATCAAGTGGGGTCATTGTGCCCCTATACTCATCAGGCCCATGCTTGGATACAATGCCCCATTTCGATTGTACCTTACCCAACACCTGCAGCAACTGTAATGTCCACAAATGTACCTAACCAAGTGGATCTAGGGATTCACAGAGATGGTATGCACAGTTTGGCTATGGTGACCCCAGCTCTCCTCAGTTGCTTACTGCCTACTCGGATGTGATCTGTGCCTGTTGTTTAAAGCCATGTCCATCACAGCATTAATGGACAGGCTGTACCTCAGGATATCAAAGTCCCTTACAGCTACATGATCCAGGGACGGGAACGTCATCACTGATATTAATAGGACATGCTGGAGGGGCAGATTCCCATCCCAGAGGCTACACTCATTCTGGAATGAGATCCCAGTCCCACATACGCAGAGAAACCCACTGACCACCAACAGGTGACATCTTGACAAGTGGATGGGTGATCGCATGTTTAGCCCTGGGATATGTTCTGGGTTCCTGCTAGACAGAGGCACAATAAAATGAACATATGTGGGATATCTTGTGTGACCTACTATTCACAGGCACAGTCTACTAATCTAGCAGGGTTGCGAAAGCCAAACACACTGTGGCTAGGTTTATACATGCCCTAGGGCAGATAGCCTAGTATCAACCTCTGAACCTATGATAATGTTCGAGATGCACATTGTTCATTGATGGTACTGATTGTAGGTTTTGTTTCTTCTTTGCTTTCCCACTTTCTATGGACAACCTAAGTATCTGCATAACATATTTGATTATGACAGGGTTTCACTATATTATATATGTGTCTGTTGTCATGTAACTGTGTGCACAAGGCAGATTGGTGAATAGTGCGAGGTTCCTGGGTTAACACATGCAACTGACAGATATGTGTGGCCCACTGCTGTACTCAGACATGCCCTAAGTGTGTGAGCATACCCAGTTCGGCCTTTCAGTGTTTTGTTGCCTGACATTTGTCTCATATATTCAAGTGTGTGAGCATGCCCAGTGTGACCTTGCAGTATGTTGCTGTCTGAGGTCCACCACATTTGTTGATGTGTGTGAACATTACCAATATTAACATTTATACTATATGTGTGTTGAATATCAGGTTCTATTCTTACTGCAGGCCTCACCTTTGTGTCTTAACTCGACAGGGATTATGCTATGCCTGCAAGGTTTCCATGAGATACTTTGCATAGACTTATCAATATTTTTTCACACAAAATGACCATTGACATACTGTCATGGTTTAGTGGTTCTGTACTATGGCTATAGTGCACTGTATCCTGGGTTTGAGGACTGTCACTGCTTCATATTTTCATAAGTGGCAGAACAGACTTTTTCAGGAACAGTGAAGCAAATATGACCATGTTTACCTGCTTTTGCTGAACTATGTCCAAATTTGACCAAACTTGCACAACATTGTTCAGTGTTAACCAACATTGTTGAACAGTGCCCAATATTGCTCAACATTGCCTGAAGTTGTGCTACTTAGTGTGTGCAATTTTGTTTACATATACTAAATGGTGGTGAGAGCTGTTTAGCACTGCTTTATATTGCTTAACACATAGCAATCATGCCTCAGGTGGTGCTGCAGGGCTGCCTATGTTGGATGCACATTTTACACTCCCTATACATGTTTGTTAACAGGTAGTGTCAAGTTAGGCATCCCTTTTACTATATGTGCAAATCGGAGAGAGGTATCATTTCCAGGGTTCCTACTGAGCCAGTGTATATGCTATGCGTTGCCTCTTTGCCGAGGCCAAAGCATACTGGGCACGCCTCCTTCTGCCTACTGGGGCAGGCTCAGGTCATTCCTCCTCCAAGTCACACTTTGCCTGTGATGGCCTAGGCATTGGTAGGGGGCTGTTGTGCCCATCCGTATGCTGCTCCTGCTGCAGCTGTTTTCCCAGGATCATATTGTGTAGCATAGAACATACCATGACTATTTGGGTACATGTAGTTGGTGAGTACTGCAAGGCTCCACCAGATGTGTCTAGGCACCAGAACCGTGACTTGAGCAGCCCAAACACACACTCGATTACATTTTGTGTTTGTGCGTGTGCCTCATTATGGCGTTCCTGTTCAGGTGTCTGGGCATTTCTGATGGGTGTCATCAGCCAAGGCTCAAGTGCATATCCAGCATCCCCCACTAGGTGACAATGAGGGATGTCCCCATAGGCAAATGTCTTGTACAGCTGTGTCAGATGCCAGATATGGGAGTCATGGTAGCTTCCAGGGCAGCCAGCACACACATTCATTATTATGCCCTGGGCATCACACATGACCTGGCAGTTGATGGAGGGGTAACCCTTGTGGTTATAGTAGACCCTACCCTGCTCATCAGTTGGTGCTTTGATGTGAATGTGCGTGCAGTCTATTGCACCCACTACCTCAGGGTATTCTGCTATTTGCTGGAAGAGATGCATATTGCTGGCCAATACCTCATGGGAATTGGGGAAATATACATGATCACCGACATGTGCTGACATGGCAATCAGGAACTGGTGCAGTACACTGGATGCTGATGCCTGTGAAATCCCCATCATATCGCCAGTTGGTCTCTGGAAGGTACCTGTTGCTAGTATTCTTAGGCCAATACATACCTTGGTTTCCACTGGGATGGGTTCCCCTCATGTTGGTTCTGTGTGTGAGGCATGGCCTGCACAGCTCAACTATTTGCTGCATGAGGTCTCTGTCCACTCTATAGCGCTTCACTATCTCTAGCTCATGTAGCCCCTGGTAGGTTACCCTGGGCCTGTACACTATTCTCCAACTCCTCACTGTGGGTTGCTCAGCAGTATTCACATTGTCACCACCCTCAGCATGCTGCATATGTCACCTTATAACAGCAATGGCAGCCCCTAACATTTCTTTGTCTCCGTAAAGCTTTTTCAGTTTTCACTTCTATTAGCTTACTGCAGTGTTGCAGTGTCTCTGATTGTTTTCACCTGTTAGCTCTGCTAGTACTCCCTGGTTAACTTCCTACTGTTTGTTGTGCTTCCTTTTCCCTTTCTGTTTCCTCAGGGGGGCAGTGCCAAACACACAAGTGCAAACATGCACACACCAGCTCACATGCGTGCTCACATGCTTACACGGGCTACAACTTGCTTATTCTTGCTAACATGTGTGCACACAGGTGCAAACACGCTTACACGGGTTTCAACATCCTTACACTTGCTTACTCCGGCTTAAATGCGCACACACAGGTGCACATGCACGTACACAGGCTTACTCGGTTTTACAGGTGCATACATGTGCGCATACACGTTGCAGGCATTTCTACATGAAACTTTGGTGTTGTTCACGGCATACACCTTCAATTTCTTGCCTTTAGCTAGGGTACCTGTTGATACACCTATTCCAGTGATTAGTATCTGACAGCAGACACATGTCACTCTACTCCAATGAGCTTCACTTCTTTCAGACATACCCCCTTATGATGTCACCTATCTTCTACTCTGTTACACCCCTTATCCTACTCCTACACTCCACTGACTGTGCTTTTTTGCTATGTAAACTTGGGATTCACTATCCTTACCCTCATTTGCATAGGATTGCCTACTAATGTTTGGTTACATCTCTTAGACTGAGCTTCCCCCCTTAGCAACCTCTACTCGGTAGCCATGTTGTCTTTGGACTGCCATTCCCTTGCATTGTATATTAGGGATTACTGTAAAATCCACATTTCTGGATTTTAATTATTGGTTTTCTGGTTTTTAGAGCGCACCGCATTTGTGTGGCACTGCGCTACGCTTAAACATTGGCGATCGGGATAAAAAAAAATATTTTATTTTAAATTTGCATCGGTGGACATTGCCAATGGCCATATTTTTGGCCATTGGCATGCTTCCTCGACTGGATGCATCCTTTTTTTGGAGCTGTCATGGCTCCGTTTTGCTATTTGCAGAACCGTACTCAGTTGTCAACGGAGTACATTTCTGCAAATAACACTACTCTTACTCGGACAGGTTAGGATTTCCTGAATAGCAAATTTACCTCATTTGCATACCTTTCAGCAGCAGATGAGGTAATTTGCATATCCTAGCCCTGTCCGTGTAAGAGGAGTTTTAGCAGCTCTCTTGCATGCCCCTGCTGGCTGTTCCTGGATCGCTCGGCAGACATGTTGGCTGATTGGAGTCTTACTCTACTCTTAGACTCCGTGCAAGCCTTCGTGAATCCGGCCCATTATTAATAAAAATGTCTGCAAAATGCACTATACAAATGTAACAGTGACGTTGTTTTCCTTAGCCCCTATTACCGTGCTATATGTTTATATTTTTTTAATATCTGTCTATCTGTACACACAGAGAGACTTGTATTAGATGTATGCATAAAACACATATAACACACACACACACACACACACACACACACACACACACACACACACACACACACACACACACACACACATAACTTTACAAGTACATGCATGGTTTCATCATGCTTACAAAGCATCGAAATAAAAGTTGTGTTGTAGAAGTTTTACTACACACAAACGCAAAACACATATAAAATAGGAAGAAATATATGACATCATAAAAACAGCATTTCTACATCATGAAATTACCGCCAAAATAGAGGTGGTTTATGACAACCACCACCCTACATTATTATGCTCAACATTAAGCTGTTATGCAGTATTTTTCTCTTTCTATGACAGGTTGCAAGACCAGAGTACCTACTAAGAAGGCAAATATGAGCATTAAGATCCTGCTTGTATGTGCCTCAAGGAATAGCAATACAAAAACTGGATAAACTAAGCCGTTATTTTTGAACAGTAATAATCCAAGTTCTGGTACACGGCTGCCAATACATACAGTCTTACACAGACACACACACACACACACACACACACACACACACACACACACACACACACACACACACACACACACACACACACATTCACACAAACACACACAAATGCATATTAATTTTGTTATACTGCACATAACTGACTCAAAGGAAAAACATTTAAGAAGTCATGTCAGCTCAGAAACAAGTGTTTAAATGAATTCTGCAGAAATGGCAAGTCCTATTCATTCCAAGACATGACACGTAGGATTTGACAAAACAGGATCAGTGGATAAAACTGCAGCAACACACCTCTCAATTAATTAAATGGCAATATATTTATATTTGAAAGGTATTCCATTTGATAAAAAAAAAAAAAAAAAAAAAAAAAACTCTTGTCTCCATTTCTGGATGACACTCTGGAGTTAACTCTGTTAGGTAAGAGCAATAGACAGAGCAGTTGGGTGAAGACTATCCTTTAAAAATGACCTATTATACAGTACATATCTCTCAACTGTCCAGATTTTCGCATAATGCCCAGATTTTTGGCTCATATTTTTGGTCTGTTCCTCAAAAAATTTGTATTTTTCAGGCAAATCACTGACAATTGAAGTCACTAAATAATGACATACATTTGAGTTTCAGACTTCAAATCATTCAGAAAATGTGTATTAAAACAAACCCTGTTACTCTTAACAACTTTATAACTTTATAATAAGAGTCTTTAAAACATGTCCCTGTTTTTGGGTCTTTGTCCCCCCATTTTGTCGGGCTTTGTCCAGATTTTTTGCACAAAGAAGATGAGACATATGATACCATATCCCATACAGACTGGTAGAAACAGCAGTTCCAGTAAATCCATAAATTCGGTTAAATTGTTCATTTAAATTTGTTGATATGAAATTACATTTCCATAGCTGCTTTTGCCAGCACTTGGTACTGAGCTGCTTCCAGTGGGTTAGGGTTGGATTTCATCAACATCCACTTGTCACAGAGTGATTCTGAGCAACTGACTTGACCAGACAGTGTTATCAGGCAGGCTAACCATTATGATTTATTTATATATTTATCTATAGCTGTCTGTCTATATATATATATATATATATATATATATATATATATATATATATATATATATATATATATATATACACACACACACACACACACACACACACACACACACACACACACACACACACACACACACATATAGTCATACTTATATATGTATCTGTGTATATATATATATATATATATATATATATATATATATATATATATATATATGTATTTATATATGTATGCATATATATAATATATATATATTTCATATATATAATATATATATATATATATATATATATATACATATATATATATATATATATATATATATATATATATATATATACATATATATATACATATATGGGTCTACAATATAAGTTTGAAAATACACTTGTTCGAACTCACACAGTAGACCCTGGGTTAGGCAAAAGTGCATTTAATCGAAAGTGCACTTTCGCGAAACCTGCTTCAGCGAACGGGCTACGTACTGATGTTTAGTGCAGTAGTTACGGACCTTAGGATTAGGGCACGAGTCATGGTAAGGGGATAGCTAGTAGTGGAGGACATAGCATGTTTTCCTGCTGTCCTCCACTGTGGTGCGATCCGTTCATAGAAGCTGAGTTTGTGAAAGTACACTTTCGAATAAGTGCACTTTCATGTAACTGAGCAGTCTACTGCTCTTTTTCGAATATGTGGTATTCGATGAAAAGCAGTAGACCCATATATCATCATCATCATCTTCTTTTGGCTGTTCCTGTTAGGGGTCGCCACAGCGGATCACCTGTTTCCATTTCTTCCTGTCCTCTACATCTTGCTCTGTCACACCAACCACCTGCATGTCTTCTCTTACCACATCCATAAACCTTATCTTAGGTCTTCCTCTTTTGCTGTTACCTGGTAGCTTCATCCTTAGAATCTTTTTTCCAATATACTCAGCATCCCTCCTCAGCACATGTCTGAACCAATGTAATCTTGCCGCTCTGGCTTTGTCTCCAAACCTTCCAACTTGGGCTGACTCTCTAATATACTTATTCCTAATCCTGTCCACCCTCGTCACACCCAGTGCAAATCTTAACATCTTTAACTCTGCCACATCCAACTCAAACTCCTGTCTTTTTGTCAATACCACTGTCTCCAACCCATATAACATAGTTGGTCTCACTACCCTCTTGCAGACCTTCCCTTTCACTCTTGCAGGTACTCGTCTGTCACAAATCACTCCTGACACTCTTCTCCACCCACTCCATCCTGCCTGTACTCTCTTCTTCACCTCTCTTCCACACTCACCATTACTCTGTACTATTGACCCCAAGTATTTAAACTCATCCACCTTCGCCACCTCTACTCCTTGCATCCTCACCATTCCTCCATCTTCCCTCTCATTCACACACATATATTCTGTCTTAGTCCTGCTGACCTTCATTCCTCTTCTCTCTAGAGCATATCTCCATCTCTCCAGGGTCTCCTCCACCTGTTCCCTACTCTCACTACAGATCACAATGTCATCTGCAAACATCATAGTCCACGGGGACTCCTGTCTGATCTCGTCTGTCAACCTGTCCATCACCACTGCAAATAAGAAAGGGCTCAGAGCTGATCCTTGATGTAACCCTACCTCCACCTTAAATGTATCCGTCACGCCCACAGCAGACCTCACCGCTGTGACACTATCCATGCACATATCCTGTACCACTCTTACATACTTCTCTGACACTCCTGACTTCCTCATACAATACCACAACTCCTCTCTAGGCACCCTGTCATATGCTTTCTCTAAGTCTACAAAAACACAATGCAACTCCTTCTGACATTCTCTGTACTTCTCCATCGACACTCTCAGAGCAAACATTGCATCTGTAGTGCTCTTTCCCAGCAAGAAACCATACTTCTGATCACTAATCATCACGTCCCTTCTTAACCTAGCTTCCACTACTCTTTCCCATAACTTCATGCTGTGACTGATCAGTTTAATCCCTCTGTAGTTACTACAGCTCTGCACATCACCCTTATTCTTAAAAATCGGTACCAAAACACTTTTTCTCCATTCCTCAGGCATCCTCTCACTTTCCAAGATTTCATTAAACAATCTGGTTAAAAACTCCACTGCCATTTCACCTAAACACCTCCATGCTTCCTCAGGTATGTCATCTGGGCCAACAGCCTTTCCATTCTTCATCCTCTTCATAGCTATCCTTACTTCCTCCTTGCTAATCCATTGTACTTCATGATTCACTATCCTTACATCATCCAACCTTCTCTCCCTCTCCGTCTCTTCATTCATCAGCCCCTCAAAGTATTCTTTCCATCTCCTCAACACACTCTCCTCATTTGTGAGTATGTTTCCCTCATTATCTGTTATCACCTTTACCTGCTGCACATCTTTCCTAGCTTGGTCCCTCTGTCTAGCCAATCGGTACAGGTCCTTTTCTCCCTTCTTAGTGTCCAACCTTTCATACAACTCTTCATATGCCTTATCCTTAGCCTTCGCCACCTCTCTCTTTGCCATGCACCTCATCTTCTTATACTCCTGTCTACTTTCTTCATCTCTCTGACAATCCCACTTCTTCTTTGCCAACCTCTTTCTCTATATACTCTCCTGTACTTCCTCATTCCACCACCATGTCTCCTTGTCGTCCTTTCTCTGTCCAGATGTCATACCAAGCACCTTTCTAGCCATCTCCCATACTAACTCTGCTATAGTTACCCAGCTATTTGGTAACTCTTCACTGCCACACAGTGCCTGTTTTAACTCATCCCTGAACTCCACCTCACAATTACCCTTTTTCAATTTCCACCATTTGATCATTGGTGCTGCCCTCACACTCCTCCTCCTCTTCTTGATCACCAGCGTCATCCTACAAACTACCGTCCTATGCTGCCTAACTACACTTTCCCCAGTCACCACTTTACAGTTTCCAATCTCCTTCAAACTGGCCCTCCTACATAAGATATAATCCACCTGTGTGCATCTTCCTCCACTCTTGTATGTCACCCTATGCTCCTCCCTCTTGTTAAAATACGTATTCACCACAGCCATGTTCATCCTTTTTGCAAAATCCTCTACTATCTGACCTACTGCATTCTTTTGTTTAACACCATACCTACCCATCACTTCCTCATCCCCTCTGTTCCCTTCACCAACATGCCCATTGAAATCTGCTCCAATCACCACTCTCTCACCATTGGGTACAGTCATCACCACTTCATCCAATTCACTCCAAAAGTTTTCTTTCTCATCCATTGCACACCCCAACTTGTGGAGCATATGCACTAACAACATTCATCATTACGCCATCAATTTCCAGCTTCATAAACATCACTCTATTCAACACTGTTTTCACCTCCAAAACACTCTTAGAATATTGTTCCTTTAGAATAACTCCTACGCCATTTCTCCTGCCATCCACACCATGGTAAAACAATTTGAACCCACCTGCGATACACCTAACCTTACTCCCCTTCCATCTGGTCTCTTGCACACACAATATACCAACCTTCCTTCTGTCCATCATATCAGCTAGCTCTCTCCATATACCAGTCATACTGCCAACATTCAAAGTTCCGACCCAAACTACCACAGTCCTA